>NW_025766062.1:0-70708 GCF_003918875.1 Haliotis rubra | reverse complement strand
ATTTTGATGAATGATGCATACTTCAAAGATTTGGTTTAACTGAAAACGCAATTTTGGATTGTTAAACTATTCATGCGATGTTGGAAAAATCTAGTTAGAAATATACATCCTCAAATATATAAGAAGAAACGATTAAAACTAATATTGTACCGCTTACAAATTACGAAATGGGTCTCAAACAGCCAATGAGGTGCAAGAGAGTCGTTATTCGTATCACGTAAGGCTTTCAAAGCCATTAGTGCAGGCAGAGTTACCCTTCCGCCACAATGCAAGATATTCAGCCATCTTTATGGTACTTTAGAAGTTGGGGAAGTAAATATTTTAAACGAAGTGAATAAATACCTTCTTTTTATTTCGAGGGACGTGTATCGATACAGACTTCTTGTATCGTTGTCAAGCAGGAATGTAATCGTAGGATGAGAAGAGAATGCATAATATTGATAAAACCCACTATACTTACATTCAGTACCATACATCACAAGGAAGCGAAATGAAGGGCTTGGACCTGAACTAATTCATATTTTATCACTTGCGTATATATACCAGATAATTAACGAAACAGCTCCACAGTTCCTTAATGGACACCGTATAAAGTTATTAAGCTACATACAATCTGGATAATCATCCTGAGTTAAAATCGCCCTCGTGCAAACCCATGCTTTAAAAATGAGGCGATCAACGGATCGAGTAGCTAGGCTTGGTTGATACGTCATCGTACCCCTCTATTCGTGACTGATGCATATGCTGCTGATCACCGGATTATCTTGGTCCAAATCCGATTGATTACTTACAGAACGGCCGTCATATCGCTGAATCATGTTAAGTATTACATATACAACAAACCAAACGGTGGTCTTGCCTGAGGAGAGAGATTATTGAAGGTTCAGTACAATTCCACAACTTCCTCCCGTCTGTCTTCAGCATGGTTGGTACGCACCGGAACAAAACAAACCTGTTCACACAAAAATATATAATAATACGAATGAAAGGAACCCAGAGGCGTTGCTAAGTTTTAAAAAATCCGAAATCTAGGACTTGACAACATTTTCTAGACTTTGCACGGGCCTTCGGATGTAATTGTTTTGTGTCTCTGTATGACAGGCAAGGTCTATTGAGATTGTGGACATGTTAGCAATGCTAATATTGTTATACAGTAAGATTTTAGACGTTAAATCATGAGGGTAAATTCATTTTACAAGCATTACTGTGTACTTATATCCTGTTCATGACTCCTATTGCTTTCGCAGACCCGTGAGTAAAGTCCGGGTTAGAATTGGTCTTCAGCATCCCATGCTCGTCGTAGCGCAAATATAAGAAATAAAATAAAATGTTTTTCTACTAATTATGTAATTTTCATGAACTCTTTGAAGTTCGGATCACCCAAGAATAGTGACATTATCATATAATGCAACCGAGTCGCTTTGCTAAGAAAAACATTAAATAAAATATTGATGAAGAAAGATTTAGTTTTAGCTCTGGTGTATTGTTTTATTCCGCACTCAGCAATATTCCAGCTATATGGCGGCGGTCTGTAACAATCGAGTCTCAACCAGACAATCCAGTGATCAACAGAATAGCATCAATCTACGCACTGGATGATGACATATGTCAACCAGGTCAGTGCATCACCCGATCCCAAAGCTTAGTCGACTCTTACGACAAAGCATGGGTATTATAGAAGAACAATTCAACCCGACTTTCACGGTAAGAATACTGAATAAATGTATCGCTTTAGAAGGTAATACATTTAACTGTTTACTATGCCTCTATGTGTACTGCGTATATGCAAAACATGCCTTTGATAAAATGTGGACAATGTATGTATTTGAAACAATGAAGCACCTTATTTTAAAATGGACGATGAAGATTGAACAAACACCGTTCAAATTGCCAGCATTTTTTCACGTCAGGGCATAATCCCTCTTGTACAGCGGCTGGGAAAATTGCATACGCCAAGAATAGTTCATATTTCCCATCTCTTTGTCAATAGAGGGATAACCAAACACTGCAGGACGGCAACTGACAGTATCGAGTCTTGTGTACACATATTCCTCTTTAGATACACTTGCATGTCAATATGTAATCTTCGTGCCTGCATAAAAATATCACGACATCTCTTTTCACCTTCTTTGATTGTCTTGGGACGAGCCTTGAGTGACGAGAGTTAACCTTAGCTTCCGGTTCAGTCCGGATACATTTTATTACACTGCCTATGACGAGCTTCATCTGCCAGCCCAGCCGAAGCACACACTCAGACCTCGACGCACGGTGTCGCTCAATGTGTTATTACCCACCTCTATAGGAATGCTTGTTTGTATTGTTGAGATTATCAAGGCTATGAAGACGTGTACGATGTTTCAAATTCATTCTTGATTATGATGCTGATGAATATTATGCTGCTGTCAGCTAATTGTAACCTTTGTGTGGCCTGAGCCAGTTTTTCGACGTGGACTCTCACATGTGACTTCTGTGATGTGATCTGTGACCTCACCTTAGAACTACAGGGATACACTCGTCAAGTTATCCAGACATACTGTCCAGGTAAGACGTGAGCTTTAATTTGTTTTACAGTTTACATTTGCATGTAGTGATTCGTGACCACCCAGGAAATACAAGATACGCTCGTCAAATTAATCCAGACATACTTACTGTCCAGGTAAGACGTGAGCTTTAATTTGCTTTACAGTTTACTTGGTATTGTCATTAATTATTCTTATAACTGCTTCTCTTAACAGAAGAAGGACATTGGATAGCCTCTACACTCGTATTATGGGTTTTCGGACATTTAAGAAACGTCTGCTTTCGTTATCTTTCTTGGCCGCATGAATGACTATAAAACATCTCAATATAGCATCCCTCGTATAGCCCAAGCAGAAGCACTGCAGTCCGGAAACCTATATGGTGATATACGGTGTGACTATACTTCCAGCTTAAGCTTCCAATTTATAAATACTATTTTGTATCACTATCTTCATGTTAATCTCTCATGTTGTATAATAATTGAGATTGCGTTCAACTCTTGAAACAGTATTTTGAAATGGACCGTTTACTTGACTTCCGTTGTTTTGCAAAGCATTATCAGGTCAAACAGGGCCTGGTCATAGACACTCACTGCCTTCTCGGTTGTTGGATTCATATAGCGTATCACACACTGACCCGGTTAAAGACGGTTAAGCTGTAAGTGTACTAACCAGCTGACATATACTTCCGCGTGTTGGTTTTATCAATGAGTTATGTTTGGCTCCAGGCTTTAATGCTTGTTCGTACAATCGATTTGACTAGCCGTACATGGCGCGGCGTTTACATCATACAAGATTAATATTTCCGTTAATGCAACATTTATTCTGAATTGTTATTCAACACTGAGAACCGTGTTGTAATGCGCTTAACGCGTGGATATAGCTTTCATGCGTTGTCTCCCAGAACTGATGAGTGAGTGGGCAGGTTTTACGCAACTTCTTTGTAATATTCCAGCAATATCACGGCCAGGGCACACCAGAAATGGGCTTCACACATTGTCCCCATATGGGGAATCGGAACCCCTCATCTCTTCGGCGTGACGTGAGTGAAAGCCCCTTAAAACTGGTGGTAAAATACTCACATCCTCTCATTCGCTTTCTCTCTCTCATTAGGGGCGCAGGTGTTGCCGAAGACTTTTCATACGGCAGACTCCGCCTCCTTTAAAAAGCTTCAACTCCAGTCAACTCTGAGAACAAGAGTTGCTTCTTCGATAATTCCCACACGGATGTAACCATTTACATGTATTTAACCATGTACACAGAGGTACTCACAACCGGTTTCCTTTCGGCCTAGTTAGTATATGTGTGTATCCATGGTGTAAGTAAGTAATATTCCATCATATTACTCACAGTATTTATATTACGTCGTTTAGTAAACAACGCCATGGATTTTTGTCCTGTGCGTAAAGACACCATTTTAGAGTTTTGATGTTTTGCATTTCAGCTTCTTTACCAACGCGTCGAAACCTACCACACACAACATCGGTTACCGGGACACCGGGCTGTCCCAGCGTCGTCGATACGTCTACCATCAGCACCTTTGCATAGAAGGACACCTTCCCACCTCACGTTGTCCTGATAGCACTTTGGCTCCGCTGATAGTGTTGGTCGCTGCTCTAGGATACTGGCAGAATGTATTTGGAGACAGTCTGTACAAGATGGTGCAAGGCAGTAATTGCCCCGCAAGGACGTCGACGGTGAACCTGTGAAGTATCCCATACACCTTGGGAAGTTGGCGCTTGGAACCATAACAATTCACAAACACAGTTCCAGTTCCCACGGGTAGTTGCAAAAAACACTAAACGCTCAGCTATCTTTTTCTTGAGTAGTACGTATATATTTAGATATCGTTCCTCGGAGATCATTGTTGTCCAAATCTACCGATAATTCACCACTCCTAATTTCCGCCGAAAGGTGATAACACTGCTTAACTATATCCATGGTGACCGACATCTTTTTCTTCCAGATCTGCTTATTCCAAATCCGTTACCGTGGCTGACTAATGAAATATACCCTTGTTCCAGGAAGACACTGCGTCATGGTGTGCTGGATATGTGAAGGACTGTACCCACTGTTTCATGGATCAGGTGGGCGATGTCATGCAGGAACACCATCAGTATCAGGCACAGACAGCGCCCTCCTTGACTCCCCATACACGCACTGGAACCGGCATCACTTCACTGGCATCATTAGGGAATCACTCATGGGGATCAATGATACTACCTATGTAAGAGCTTCACAGTCCTATCAGTCAAGGAACCAACCTTCAAAGCTATTAATAACAGACTGATCCGATTCATGTTCACATATATGCTTCCGGACATTTCTGAGAATGAAAGGTCGAATTTGTTATAGTTAGGATCTCCATGGCTTTGACATGTAAGCTTCAACCAAATAAGCTTTAATACCCTCTAAATGGACTGATTAGAAAACGGGCTTTACATATTCTTCCTGACTCTCCCTGAGAATGAAAGGTTGAATGTTGCGCTATTTAGATGGCTATAGCTTTGACATATCAGTATATAAATGGAACTAAATATATCTTTCAAATGCGTTCCTCAAAACGAGCATCCACGCCTCTATATATTATGATTTCAGGCATTCCTGGAACGAAAGGTGCCAATGTGCATTATTTAGATGCCTTTGCAGCGCCTACCTAATAGTCCATTGCAGAAACTAGATAAACCTTTTAAACCGTTCCTTAAACGGGCATCCAAATGCCTCTGTACATATGCTGTATATTCCTGAGAACTTGATGGGCTGCTAGCGTGTAATGAAATGCCGGAATCGTCAATAACTTATTTCGTTTAGTTAGAGTCTTACAAAAATCTTCACCTGGCGGTGGTAAAACCTTGACAATTATAATATATGACGCTGAAGCGCATAATAACTGCATCTTTGATTGTTTAATTTCGCAGAAATGCCCAAAGGCTATACATTTCTTAGAATGTGGGCACCTCGCAGGAATCTAACGAGCGTCGGAATAGTAATGTAATCTTCAATTCGAACAATAATGATATGAATATGTCGGGGAAAAGGACTTAACTCAGCCTACGTACGACCCGGTGGTGGATCGCCAATACGACCACTCGCGCCCCATTGAAAAATGCAAAACGGCATACATAATAAACATGACAAGCACATGCAGCACATGTGTTGTCAGAGAAAGGACAAGTAACTTTGACCCTAATGTTCCTCCGGCAGTGAATGGGTACACCCGGCAGGATAAGATGGTAATGTGACGGTTGTATCTTTATGGTCACGGATGACTGAAACTGAATCGTGTGCAAATCCGACCCACTGACCGGTGCACTTGACTGATGATGTAGCGTCACGACCATACACGCGGTGAATGGAATTAGGCAATACGATATCGATGTTTAATATAAAACGGAACACATAAAACAAACGTTCAGGCGTTATTTCTGGGACACTGGTGTTGCGTCTTCCTCCAACCACTTCTCAATTTCCAACTGAGGTGTTGCGCGATGAACCAGGTATGTTGAAACTTGGTAACATTTCAAACTTGATTGTTTTGGTGTTGTATAACGATTTGACAGAGTTAAGGAGTATAACATTTGACAGAGTTAAAGGCATTATAACATTTGACTGAGTTAAGGGAGTATAGCATTTGACAGAGTTAAAGGAGTTATAACATTTGACAGAGTTAAGGGAGTATAAACATTTGACAGAGTTAAAGGAATATAACATTTGACAGAGTTAAAGGGGGAGTATAACATTTGACAGAGTTAAAGGGAGTTATAACATTTGACAGAGTTAAGGGAGTATAACATTTGACAGATATCTGATAAAGTGTTAGTGTTTGGGTATGAGTTAGACGATAATAATTGAAACTCTGTCAAGAATTCAAAGCACCGATTTACAGTTTGTAGCTGTGTGTTCGTGCTGAAGAGAATCAGTGCAGCTTTGAGAAGAGACTGTGGAAAACACATCTCTGTGAAGTACATGAACGTCAAACATGTTATCATGGAAACCCCTATCTAACAAAAGGAACCGGTTGGCAACTCGGCCTTTGTATGCGCCAAGATTTCGGAATATTCCACTACAGTAGTTTAGTGATAAACACACCGCTATGAACAGACTTAAGTAAAACCTGTTGGAGTTGAAGAATTAAAATTACAAAACATAACAAAGAGAGAATCAGCTGACATCCTGGTCTTAGTGTGTGACATGACATTGATTAGTCGACACGAGTACGGACACAGACACTACCATGAATTGTTTCCTGGATTGTGCATTATATACCATCAGTCAACATATGGCGTTGCCTGAAAAGGAAACGAGCAATGGATTAAGATCATAGCACATGTACACCCTCACGTTTAGAAATTACACCATCACGTTAATGTTTACCTGCTCCGGCAGGTGCGTGGCAGATAACAAAATCGATTTGATGGCGACACAAGATTGACCTCACTTTCCCGCTACACAGCACTGCCGCATAACACAGCAGACAGACATATTGTCCCGGTAATACTGGCTGAGTTTTATCATATAGGTTACTTCACTTACGATTCCTCCTACTGCAGCAGCTGGTAGTAGTTTAATGATTAGCCTCAGTGATTTGTACCCCAGTCTCTGACTGTGACTAAAGCCAAAGCTTATTGATGAGGAAATATTAGTCTCATGTCAGTTCATTAATTGAAGGACATTATATTTTAATGGTGAAAGAATTTGCTGTTCGAGTATATACTCGATATATACTCGTACTTCTTCCTGAAATATAGCGAAGTGCTAAAGTTAGCCATGAGTAATCGTGACCCTAGTTATGCGCCTTGATACCATGCAGTGAGAGATTAATCTTGAACAAAGAGCAATCACGGTTTGGTGCAGTTCAAATCAAAGAAACCGTAACTCCAAGTTTTATGTTATATGGAGAACTTGATCGAATGCCTCTGTGCACAGCAACGTGCAGTAAACATGGACAAAGTACTGTGACTATGTGTCCCAGTCCACCCAGCTGTAAAAATGGGTACCTCGTAAGGATGGGAATGCCACACTAACTCGGTGCGCCCTAGTAGGCTGCAAAGTTGTATGCTCCCAGGGGAGTTGAGATTGACAATACGATGTGCCGTTGAGGATTGACATCCAGTGAACGAGGGAAAAACAAAGCGCCTTTGAGCAGCTGGAGCTTCGAGCTGGATATCGGCGCTATACAAATGCTAGCATAATAATAATAATAATAATATCGAAAACATGACAAACATGGAATTCCCTCGATGCAGTTGGGCATTTGCTCAGACTTGGTTGACATTCTTGCCTGTATAGTGAATGATGTGAAAGATGTGAAGAAATCCTAAATCTTGAATGATTTGATTGACCATTTTAAATTATCTTGTTAAATTGACTTATTTTTGTTTTATGTCAAATAAAGTCATTGTCATTATCCATAATCCCTTCTCTGTGTGTTTGGATTAGTACATTTGGACTTGTCCATTAATTTAACGACGGTAACAGTGTAGTGAACCCTCAGTGTAACCAACCATAACATTTGTTGTTTTAACGCGTCTAACTTTGGGAGGACACCCCTCAGTATACTAGAGAAGAAGCATGTACAAGCGCAGCAACCACCTCACATAATGATTGCTCATGAGGTGTAGAGATCAAGACATCATACCCAAAGGCCTCAAGACCGCATCACCTATCAGCTCACCCCTTCCACGAGGAGCCATCCCATCCATACGGCCTCCAAAAAGACTTGTAAGAGGTGAAGCATCAAACATCACCGAACACCAAAGCCATCACCCTCAACCAGATCATCTGACCATATCAGCCAGTTGACCGACACACTCCAGCCAGATATCTTCAATACTGTATCATAACTGTTTCATTACTGTATCATAACTGTATCATAACTGTATCATTACTGTATCATTACTGTATCATTACTGTATCATAACTGTATCATTACTGTATCATTACTGTATCATAACTGTATCATAACTGTATCATTAATGTATCATTACTGTATCATAACTGTATCATTACTGTATCATTACTGTATCATTACTGTTTCATTACTGTATCATTACTGTATCATTACCGTATCATAACTGTATGATAACTGTATCATTACTGTATCATTACTGTATCATAACTGTATCATAACTTGTATCATTACTGTATCACTGTATCATTACTGTTTCATTACTGTATCATTACTGTATCATAACTGTTTCATTACTGTATCATTACTGTATCATAACTGTATTATAACTGTATCATTACTGTATCATTACTGTATCATAACTGTATCATAACTGTATCATTACTGTATCACTGTATCACTGTAATCATAACTGTTTCATTACTGTATCATTACTGTATCATAACTGTATCATTACTGTATCATTACTGTATCATAACTGTATCATTACTGTATCACTGTATCATTACTGTTTCATTACTGTATCATTACTGTATCATTACTGTATCATAACTGTATGATAACTGTATCATTACTGTATCATTACTGTATCATAACTGTATCATAACTGTATCATTACTGTATCACTGTATCATTACTGTTTCATTACTGTATCATTACTGTATCATAACTGTTTCATTACTGTATCATTACTGTATCATAACTGTATTATAACTGTATCATTACTGTATCATTACTGTATCATAACTGTATCATAACTGTATCATTACTGTATCACTGTATCATAACTGTTTCATTACTGTATCATTACTGTATCATAACTGTATCATAACTGTTTCATTACTGTATCATTACTGTATCATAACTGTATCATTACTGTATCATCACTGTATCATTACTGTATCATAACTGTATCATTACGGTATCATAACTGTATCATTACTGTATCATAAACTGTATCATAACTGTATCATCATAACTGTATCATTACTGTATCCTAACTGTATCCCTAACTGTATCCCCTAACTGCCAAGTTTCTTAATATTCTTATAATTACCTTCAGTGTGAATGATTCAAGATTCGCCTAGCTAATCTTCCAGCTAATTTAGAATGACTTTAAAGAAGACAATTAAGTGACTTTAAATATACAACCAAGATATTACATCGATGTTCTTCATCTTTAGATCACGGTTATGACCTTGATGTACCACCGAAACCCCTTACACACAAAAACATAGTTGCACTCGCTGACCTCTCGTCGTCAGCCGGTAGCGTGACCTTGAGAATTAGTCCAGGAGGAGGCAGCTGAAAAATTTCAAATCGTAGCCTCCCTAGTACTGATTTTGTTTGACACTATTTTCAGTTAGTATGATGTCTTGGGCTCATGAAAAGGCCTGTAATACTCTCAGATTGTGGTATCAGGGATTTTTTACAGGCCATTATATGTGGTGGGGGTCTGGGGGCATTTTCGTCACATTTAGTTTGCTGCCCGACAACACCTCAAAGTTAATCATTAATAGTTTTACTACTATCAATCTGATCACTTTCATTTTGACTTCTGTGTACTGCTAAAGGATGTAGAAATTATTTGACATAATTTTGTTTTGAAAAGAAAATCAAAATGGCCGCCATTATGGCCGCCATTTTGTTTTGTCGTGTTTTGCCTTCTCAGCACTTAAATCTACATAAAAATGAACACCGAATGTTTCCATTTACATCCAAAGTTGATACTTTTGATGTGTTTTGACACTTGTTTCTCCTAGAATGATGGCTTGGGCACAAAACAAGTCATTTTGTATGGTCATAGCATGGTAATTTAATGTTTTACAGCTTATTCTTTGAGACAGGGGTATTTTGGCATTTCTCAGTCTTTTCATGGAAATGTGTCAGAGTGATTTATTTAATGGCAGTTAACATTATTTTTGTTACTAAAACAAGTTGTTTTTGTTTTCTCTTTACTTCTAGAGTGACGGCATGTTATTAGGAATGTTTACATATTACCAAGATTTCAAAATGGCCGCCAAAATGGCCGCCATCGTAGTTTAACTACATATACTTAGTGGAGGACTAAATTTGTACTGATATGAAATCCAAACAAATCATTTGGTGTCTAATGTTGAATACAGTATAGGAATAGAGCTAAATTTCGATGATGGGTCAATCAAAGCTTCACACTCCTAAAATATTTGATGAAATAACATTATCCAAAAGTGTTTGAAAACTATGCTTCATGGCCGATAACTACGTCTAAGCTTTGGTTGTAGGTATTCAAATTGTTCTATCAGATAACTCTTAATCACTTTTGATACATCCATAAGCTTGCAATTAACCCTCCTTTTCACTTTCTTTCATGTCATATGTTACTTCATGTCACAATCGGACCTGTGAAGATCCGGGTTAGAATGGACCTTCAATAACCCATGCTTGTCGTAAGAGGCGACTAACGGGAACGGGTTGTCAGGCTCGCTGACTGGGTGGACACATGTCATCGTATCTCAATTGCACAGATTGATGTTCATGCTGTTGATCCCTGGGTTGTCTGGTCCAGACTCGATTATTTACAGACTGTCGCCATATAGCCCGAATATAACAGAGTGCGTAAAATTAAACTCACTCACTCACTCATGTCAGAATCGGAGTCATCTACTGGCAACAATCATCTGCCATACAAATAGACATGTCTCTGTGCACACTATATTATTCTTTCTGCTGGCATGCTGACTTTTTGCATTTACACGATGTCAGTTCAACCAATCCACGGGGAGCAGGATCTCTCGACATTAGAATAGCTGACCATCACAAATGCTCCAACCATGGTCAACTGGTGAAGGGATGTTCATGATTGGTTGCAGAGACTGTTTCCAAACATGGACTTGGTAGTTTACTCTTTCAATGTGATGTTTTAGACTGTTGGATGTTGGTGGGAGGTTTTCATTCAATATCTTGTGTCATCTACAGACATCACTGGATTATTTGGTACATGCATAGAACTCACAAACTGGCCACAAGATATAATGAGTGTTTCTTGAACATCCAAATTGTCATCCATTTGTTGTGTGAAGCTTCTCATCCCTAGGCTTTACATCCTTTTTGGATGTCAGTGTCAATTGTGTTTTTTTTTGTTGGTGATTTTCAGAGGACTTATGTAAGTCAATTCCCCATGTCGAACGTTCTACACGTTCTAAAATGGGACGGAGTAATAACGTACGTAAAATGAGATTGCCATACTAAGAACGGAATCGCGGCGCTTCAATTTTACTGGGTATGTGTGAGGACGTAGTGCAGTCCGGCATCAATTGCAATACGTTTGTACACAGTTTCCACCTGGTCCATCCCGTTTGCAGAACTCTACTGAACTCTAGTTAGTCGCTATTCCAAGCAAATATGTTCAAAACAAAATGAATCGTTCTGAAGAAACTTGTAGTACACGGTTCTAACAGTTTGCAATTGGTTTTCATCACGTTCTACTCGTTGTTAGTATGTTTATGTAGTTCTCATGCAGTCCTTACTATGTCAACTCTGTGTGCATTACGATATGACAAGGTAGGGTATATATACATGCGTTTTTAACATGGTCGTCATTTGGGATAGAGTTTCTATGAACAAGTTTGCAGCTGTCAGAATATTGAATGCTGGTTTCCTGTAATTTTATCGGAAGCAGAGCAAGAGAACAATGAGTTGGTAGAGCAATAAAGAAGGGAAACACAAGAACTTGTTGGGTGAGGAACTGGCTTAAACCTGAGAGGTGAATAGCTGTGGGACATTATCATCAACTGATGGACGAGCTCCGCCTTGATGATCATGAGCCCTTCTACAACTTCTTGAGAATCACCCTACCCATGTTTGATGAACTTCTTGAACGCATTGACCCCTTTATAAATTAGATGTTCACCCTTCTTCTTCCTTGGAGGCATGGTGATGTCATCTTCCTTGGAGGCATGGTGATGTCAATGTTTCCACCTTGAAATTGAGAACGGAATAAGAATGGGCAGGGTATTTATATAAATCGAACCAGGAAATGATTGCTATTACGATTGCACACACTAGAAACGGAGTGAGAAAGTAGTGAGAATGGGAAGAAGTGCCTGAAAATGAGTTGGTTTAGAAGAATGAGTTAGAACGGGGTTGTGCGCATTAAGAACGAGATAGGTTTAGTTCAGAAGGGATATAAAGTGACTATGGACAGGATTGGACTGCTTGAAAACGTTGTCCACACGGGGTGAACGGGCAATTCTACCCACTCTAAACGTAACACCAACTGTCTGAGGACAGGGTAAAGACGAGACAGACGTACTGAGAACTGTTTATGATCAAACTAGCATTGTAATTTATACAAAAGTTACACGTTCTATCCCGTTCGAGGTCACTTTACAGTTATTGTTTGGACAGGGCAGGACGTCCTAAGAACTACATTGGTGTGACTCAGGCTTTACCAACAGGTAGCATGGCTGGACAAACAGAACACCATCGTTCGTTCATACATGCTACAAGACTAGACTTGTTGACAGGACTGCTGATGTTTTTTCTCCCCCATTGTCTTGGCAGTGGTTTGTTTTTGCCAACAATCTTGACTTCTAGCGCCGTTGGCGATCCTCTTTTGATTTGCTCCCCTGCTTTGATTGAATCTTGTCTGGCATACCTGTCCCAAACAACATCAACTCTAATACAGTCTGTTCGATTCAGAATTAAAGTGAAGTTGTCTCAATGCATATCAGCCAAGTGTCCAAATGTGGAAGCAGCTCCCCTTTCTGAACATTTGCAATTTTGCCATTCCATCAACTATATGAACTGGCAACATTCTCTCTTCTGCTAGTATAAGCAGCGAAGGACCAAAAGCTTTTAAAGTTCATTTAACAAACCGCTTTTGATGTTCTTTCTTAATGTTCCATCTGAATGGGCCATTGTAAAATGAACACTAGAAATGTCCATGTTCACATCAGGGTTGATGACAAATCCACTCAATCTTCCAAATGAATGATGTCTGCATCTTGTGAACATTGGAAGTGGAGTTGTTGTCCCAAAGGATATGATTCACAGCCTCTTGCATGTTAAACAGATTGGGGCAGAGCAAAGGGATAACATCATAAGTAGTCGATTGAACTCTTCCAGGACAAACTTGTGGTCACCTTTACATCGACTGAACCTGAAAACCTTTTCTACATTGATTCCAAGAAAGGATGTAAAGCCCAGGAATGAGAAACTTCACACAACAAATGGATGACAATTTGGATGTTCAAGAAACACTCATTATATCTTGTGGCCAGTTTGTGAGTTCTATTCATGTACCAAATAATCCAGTGATGTCTGTAGATGACACAAGATATTGAATGAAAACCTCCCACCAACATCCAACAGTCTAAAACATCACATTGAAAGAATAAACTACCAAGTCCATGTTTGGAAACAGTCTCTGCAACCAATCATGAACATCCCTTCACCAGTTGACCATGGTTGGAGCATTTGTGATGGTCAGCTTATCCTATTCTGATGTCGAGAGATCCTGCTCCCCGTGGATTGGTTGAACTGACATCGTGTAAATGCAAAAAGTCAGCATGCCAGCAGAAAGAATGATATAGTGTGCACATAGGCATGTCTTTTTGTATGGCAGATGATTGTTGCCCGAACACATTTGACTTGTTGCCAGTAGATGACTCCGATTCTGACATGAGTGAGTGAGTGAGTTTAGTTTTACACTGCATTCAGCAATACTCCATCTATATGGCGGCAGTCTGTAAATAATCGTGTCTGGACCAGACAATCAAGGAATCAACAGCATGAACATCAATCTGTGCAATTGAGATACGATGACATGTGTCAACCCAGTCAGCGAGCCTGACAACGTTACCAGATCCCGTTATTGGGTTATTGAAGATAAATTCTAACCCACATCTCTGCAGGTCCGATTGTGACATGAAGTAACATATGAAATGAAAGAAAGTGAAAAGGAGGGTTAATTGCAAGCTTATGGATGTATCAAAAGTGATTAAGAGTTATCTGATAGATCAATTTGAATGCCTACAACCAAAACAGACGTAGTTATCGGCCATGAAGCATAGTTTTCAAACACTTTTGGATAATGTTATTTCATCAAATATTTTAGGAGTGTGAAGCTTTGAATGACCTTATCATTGAAATTTAGCTCTATTCCTATACTGTATTCAACATTAGACACCAAATGATTTGTTTGGATTTCATATCAGTACAAATTTAGTCCTCCACTAAGTATATGTAGTTAAACTACAATGGCGGCCACTTTGGCGGCCATTTTGAAATCTGGGTAATATGTAAACATTCCTAATAACATGCCGTCACTCTAGAAGTAAAGAGAAAACAAAAACAACTTGTTTTAGTAACAAAAATAATGTAAACTGCCATTAAATAAATCACTCTGACACATTTCCATGAAAAGACTGAGAAATGCCAAAATACCCCTGTCTCAAAGAATAAGCTGTAAAACATTAAATTACCATGCTATGACCATACAAAATGACTTGTTTTGTGCCCAAGCCATCATTCTAGGAGAAACAAATGTCAAAACACATCAAAAGTATCAACTTTGGATGTAAATGGAAACATTCGATGTACATTTTTATGTAGATTTAAGTGCTGAGAAGGCAAAACACGACAAAACAAAATGGCGGCCATAATGGCGGCCATTTTGATTTCAAAACAAAATTATGTCAAATAATTTCTACATCCTTTAGCAGTACACAGAAGTCAAAATGAAAGTGATCTGATTGATAGTAGTAAAACTATTAATGATTAACTTTGAGGTGTTGTCGGGCAGCAAACCAAATGTGATGAAAATGCCCCCAGACCCCCACCACATATAATGGCCTGTAAAAAAAAACTGATACCACAATCTGAGAGTATTACAGGCCTTTTCATGAGCCCAAGACATCATACTAACTGAAAATAGTGTCAAACAAAATCAGTACTAGGGGAGGCTACGAAATCCTATTTCTAGGCCCTTTTGAGATTCTCCTCCTGGACTAAATACTATTCGTGGCCACAGCTTGTTGACATTCCAACAGATGAAACATGCTGAGTGTAATTTCTACTCTGATAATAGATATGGGTACTTCTAGTTTTAGTCAGGTCAACTTTGCCGTGTAGTTGTAAGTGAGTCATGCAAGAAGTGGTCACATAGTCTACTTCCCCGAAGTTGTAGCCAGGCTGTGTATTGTTGACAACACGCGCAACTCCATGTAGCAATCTGATATGACATACAATGTCATGTGGGTGTCGGAAAGACCTCCTCAAAGCGACTGTGACTTTCTGTATTTTTTACAAAATTTCAATGTGAAAGGACATATTTCGGTCCGCTTGATCCCCATATGAATCATTCAGGTTACAAAGTACTGTCTTTCTTGCAACTACTGAAGAAAGTGAGGACAACACCCCCGACTTCATCTACTCCACCTCATAATGCCTCGACAACACCATTAAATGTTCACCTCAACAAGGCTGAGATTGCTGTGGTTATTGTTGCCTCTGTAATCGTCGCTGCGGCGTCTAAAGGGTGTTGGTGATTTACAACAAAGAGCTCGGCAAGATTATACAGGAACTTGTTCATTGCCAATATATACAGGAACTTGTTCATTGCCAATACGCTGATAAAGACAGACTGAAATTCCCGATACAGGAGGTCGGTGACGTTAACCTTGGGCCACCATCCCTGACACTAGACTAAGGCTTAGTCTCTGAATATATATAATTTTGATAGTAACAAACAAGCCCATTTAAATTGAAAAGGAGCCCTAGGGGAAATCTAGACTTGATTCGTTTAGGGTTTTAGCACTACGAGGAAGGCTAGGCTGTAGGAAAATAATGTGGTTCAGGGACTGTGAGACAGACTACCCTGACATCACAAGAAGCAACACCAACATCAACAGTACAGTCAACGCTAGGCACACCAGCATTAAACCAAGAGGCTGGACCGAACGATAGGTGGATACATTTTGCCTCGCCCAGTGGAACCATTTTTCAATATAATCTCTGATTGAATATATCTGGCGTTGATATTTTATTGTCATTTCACACCGTAGTTTTTACACCCTCGCCCTCTGACACGTACGTCGACACGAGCGACGGAAACTACCGGACACTGACGAGCAGGCCTAACCAGGTTGTCTTGAACGCATGGTGACAATACTGAATTTCGGTGACCTATTCGTCATTGCACTCTGTATCGCCTGTGGGATGTTTGCGGCAGATACGTGAAAGTGAATGTAAACGTAACAGGGAAAGGATGCACAGGGCGTGGTAGACTCTGATAGTGAGAATACTGTGTTAGTGTTTATACTTGTGCACAGGCACATACTGGATACGTACATCGATATGTGTGTGTGCGTGTGCTTGTGCCTGTGTGTGTGCGCGCGTACGTGTGTGTGTGGTTGGGGTTGGGGTAAAATTTAATATATATGTTACATATGTGCAAACATTCGCAGTCTTCTTCACGCGTGACGTTTTAAAAATCTCTTTTACAGGTCAAACAAATTTGAAGTTATGTTCTTAAAGTGGGGTGATCACAAATAACAACACAAAACACATGATTAAGTTGGTTGCTATTAAAAACTGAACATATTTTTCCAAATTGAACCCAACAATAATTATTATATTTCTTAGGAATGACACCCTCTTCTTTGGGCTGACGCATGTCTATTGAGATCTGTGTGAGTGTGTTGTGGGTATATACAGTGGAATAATAGTGTTATGTATACAAACATTAACTGCAGCGATAAAGTCGAGTCAGTGTGAACACACTATCCACCATTCATTGCAATTTTCTGTCGTGAACAGTCTCATCTCCAAATATTTTGTTTCTGTAGCAAAAATACCTTTCTTCATTTTGTGCCAGTGTTGTTTCAGAAGCAAAAACATCTGATTTTCTTCCCCAGAATCTTTGAACTTCTACCCGGTAGTCGTGAAACATATTCAATAACTGCAGTTTCTGCTTCAATGATTTTCTAATTATTCTACAGACCGCCGTTGCATGACAATACTGATGTGTGGAGCTGGGCTGCGATTGCTTACAGTTTCTAAACACATTTTTGCGAACACCTGGTGTCTTCACTGATTTTCAGTGGTCCATTCATATGATTCTTTTGCCCTTTCCATGAAATTGAATCTATTTCCTGACGATAGTCAAAATCGGCATATTGTTGGGGTTATATTCACCGAAGAGAGAGCGGGTTTTTTTAATTTAAAGTTCCCCTAATTGTTGCTTAAACTTATTTAAATGTATATGGGAATGGGTGTTGATTATGCTGGAGACACAAACCAGTGATATGCACGAGAAATAGTTTTGTTACTTAGAAAATTGTTGTTACTTATAGTTTGGGAAATACGTGTTGCTATTGCTCTGTGTTGATACATTTGTTGTTCTTCCCCTAATGTAGGGCTGAACATTATCAGCATTATTATTTTACTGTTGAAGCATTCATCCATCCACATCCATCCACGCTTCCATCATCATTCACCACCACCCATCCACACACACACACACACACATTGATACACACACACATCGACATATGCTAGCATACTTCCCTCCACACATGCATACAGAAAGTAGTACAGAGAGCGAGCAGACACACACACTCACACAAACACACATCTGCACACACGTGTACATTGAGACAGATACATAGACATAGACAAACTCATGCACATATATAATCACCCAGTTATACACAAATACAGACACATAGAAACACACACACTCACACAAACACAGAAATCACATATATGCAGACACACACGAGTATACATACACATAATACACACACGCCCACACATACACAAAGAATATATTATAGATATCAATTATGGTTTGCTATACAGGAAATAACAATTGTCAGTCACTTTGTCAAATGTGATTTCCTTCACAAACACAACTTCCTTCCTCTCTTCCACAACACAGTGTGTTTACGGCAACAGACGCAATTCTCAGTCGACGGCGACTTTGGGTCTGGTAGGGTCCGGTGTAACTTCAGTGGCAACTAAGTGTCCATCCACAGAGGAATACGTGATCATGTCTATACAGGAATCAGGTGATGACCCCCCCCAGGACAAAGGTAAGATGGATCCGCGGGTCTCTATCCTATCTCAGGTATCAACAATGTCGTCAAAATATATATAGGATATTAAAGGAATGCCCATGTCATACTATCTTTTCTTATCGACACGAGTGCCTAAATGTTGATATTTCCTGAGCGAGAGCGAGGCATATACCGATATTTAGGCACGAGCGTCGTAAACATAGTATGATATGGGCAACTGAATATAATATTCTGTTTATTACCGAAGTCGTCAAATTGAGGAAAATAAACCCAAATCTAGTTTCAAACATAGGGCTGTCTACCCGCCGTCGCCGCATGTAGAACGCAACGCCATAGAAGAAACGTGACGTCATAGCATTGTTCATGACGTCACATCACCATGACAAAGTCATATTTTGCCCTAGGGCATCGTATGCAAAATATGAACCCCGATATTTTCGCCCTCGTAGGTACTAATGTGAGGTATGTATCCCCATGACCAGACTCATATATCCTGATGACTTATCGCGCCTAAAAGGAAAAAGGAAATCTGAAATAGGAAATAAATCGGTACTGCTCCAGCTAATGATAAAAACAGGATGTTGGATGACAATCGTATAACAATGAACTGTGTTGACGCCTCTTCTTCTTCTTCTTCTTCTTCTTATGAGATAACCCATCCCCGGACAACGGTAAGATAGCTTAAATGTCAATAAACTCGTTGGGCTATGTATCCACATGACAGGCTATATCCTCATGACTCAACCCACACTTGTATCCATGGCGACTTGAAGGGATTGGTTGGTTGGTTTGTTGTTTAACGCCGCACTCAGTAATACCCCAGCTGTATGGCGGCTGTCTGTAAATAATCGAATCTGGATCACACAATTCAGTGATTAGCATCATGAGGATCGGCCTTCGCAATTGGGATACGATGACATGTGTCAACCAAGTCAGATATCCTGACCACCCGATCCCGTTAGTCGCCTCTTACGACAAGCATGGGTTACTGAAGATCAATTCTAACCATCCTCACGGGTCACTTGAAAGGGAAAGTGGAAGATTCCGATTACTCTTGCTAATAAAAGCAGAAGTGTGTCGAATGTCAAACTGATGACAGTGAACTATGCAGAAGCTCCTTCCACCCTGAAGTTCTTTGTCCACTCTACAACCTCCCCAATTCATTTATGATAAATTAAAAAACAATAACAGTGTCTAAACCAAATAGAGCTTTTCACATGTCTAAGAATTGTTGAATTGTACTATTACTACTACCAGCTTGATCTCAGGTGAGTGAGGTGGTAGTGGTAGTGGCAGTAGTAAGTAGTAGTGGTAGTAGCAGTGTAACCTAGACGCAGATTTTCACTGTTATTTGTGTTTCGGTAAATGCTCGATACTGATTAATCTCTGGCGTTGATGTTCTATATTTAACCATGACGTAACATGTCCATATATACCCATCCGTTTATAAATTAAACGCTTCCATTTTAAACATCCCGTTATTCAGCCTCATCAAGGAAGTTACTTGCATATTTGTACCACACAACAGAATGCAGAATGTCTAACCACAACCGGACACAACATGTCCTCAAAGTAGTTCTCCATCTTGTGCACGTGAATTTCATCATTTCTTTAAAGTCATTATTTTAGCTCTCCGGGATATTATTACATGAAACGATTTAACTTTGTCAAACGTATTTAAATATATACGCGCTCTATGTTCTATAACACAAAAAGATATGAAAATTAATGTTTTTTCCAAATCTTTTTCATGTAAAATAATATGAATATTCATATCATAGCAGCATGTTTGTGTTTGTCATTCACCATAATTAGTAATTTTGTACGTAGTTGTGAATATTCTCTAAAACATGCTGTTGTTCCATCATGGGAGACTTTGATAAGTATGCAGTATGGTTTTGAACGATATGAACGATGCGAAAACGGCTAACGAGCATCATAATGTTGTGTGACATATTGATTTGAGCATTATCCGTTATACGTTTGCACCAATAGATATAGGAAGGAAGTATTTTGTTCCAAGCTTCTTAACACAACCGTGTTACGATGATACAACGGTGACATGTATACCATGTTATATTATTGAGTACATTCCAATTTTTTACTGGGGCTTAACTGTCCCGGAATATCAGGGTTTCACTGTTGACATTTTATCCGCCTGTGTATCATCTCTCCCCGGCCTAAGTAAATAAGTTGAAAACAACAAAATAAATCTAGAATGATCTGGTCTGTACCTCGCCACAACCTCAAAGTAATCATTGTGATCTGGGGTATATTTAAATAATTTCAGTTTATAATGTTGCTTTAAAAAAGTCAACTCTGTTTGGAACTAAATCAAATTTTAGGGTTTCTTACCTCACACCATTTCGACAAATACTGACCAGGTGTCCGTGGTCACATCACCGTGCTACATCAAGCACAGGGATACAGCTGTCCTACTTCTAGTCTGTGCTGTCTGCGTTGTTGGTTCTGCGGCGACCGTGGTTGCCTACAGACATGGCATACAGAATACGCGGCGTCAACATCTTTATGACTCTGTGCCAGCGAGACTTGACGAGACTTTGAGGTATCCCACTCAGGAGTCGGGAGATGACAACTAAACAGCTACCTGACCAAATGGTGGTTTCTTAATTGTACTATACGTCAAACTGTTCTGCTTTACATAATTATTAACATTTGATTGCAATGATTGATTCAATGTACTTGATTGAATTTAAATATTGTTTGAATGCTATTATCTCAAGTCTTATGCAAACAAAAATATTATTTCTTCAGATAATTTATGCTAACACGGTTTACCGCGATTAAACCGTTATCAAATGGCATAAACGTGGATCATATATTTTTAAACGGTATTTATTGATTACCGCCGGTGACAGACTTTCGTCTATCCGTACCCACTTGTCTCTGTCAAACAGAAGCTGGTGAAGGTCATTGGGTGTAACCATAACAGATTGTGACTGTCGCCGCTATTTCCCAACAAATATGGTTTGTAGTGTAGACTGTTGTGACGGCATCAAGATGCTCCTCGGGGCACATTCTGTTAACCTTCAAACTGACCTTCAAGGGAAACATGAGAAAGGAAAAGAAAGTGAAGAAAATTGTACAGATTATGATTAGGTTTATTTGAGAGGCTATTTATTGACCAAAGTCGTTAGATCTGTATTGTTACTACAAGTTGTTGTTACGAGTCGCTAAGTTTGAGCACACCTTTACAACCTTACTCTATGTTTAGATGTAAAACACCAAAATAAAACCATAAGTTAAAATGATGGAAATATGTACATCTCTTTGTTAATGTAAAACATTTGGCATGCTGCATGCATGCATTGCAATGTATGTATATATGTATGTATATATATCATATGTATGTATGCATGCATGGTATGTATGTATGTATGTATGTATGTATGTATGTATGTATGTATGTATGTATGTATGTATGTATGTATGTATGTATGTATGTATGTATGTATGTATGTATGTATGTATGTATGTATGTATGTATGTATGTATGTATGTATGTGTGTGTGTGTGTGTGTGCGTGCGTGCGTGCGTGTATGCATGTATGTATGTATATACAATTTTTTACCAGTTTTATTCATTTTCTGATGTAACATGGTCCTTTGTACACAATTATGTACTTGTATTGAACTATTGACCTCAATAAATTATCAACCTATATGTTTTGTAACGGCTCCATGGTAATAGTTGAAAGATTTATCTTTTCATCTCTAGATCCGCTTCTGTGGATCTTCAGAGATAATCATATCTTTGTCACCTACTGAGTAAACACACTGCGATTTTATACCTACTCCTGTACAGATCGGTGTTAGAATTGCGTGGCTAAGAGGCAGAGCTTCCAAGCCATTTCACGGTGTTAGTCACTGGATTGTCTGATCCAGGCACCATCTACCATCTACAGACTGCCGTGACACAGGAAACATATTCTACCAGTCCACCAGGTATTAGTGGCATCCGAGTCAACATTATTCTTGATACACGGTGTGAGCAACGATCCACGACATCGGCGCAACAACATCGGGGCACGCTGACAACGATATCGGGGCACGCAAATACATTTCAGCCGAGTCCCAGAGCTAAAACAATTTTGTCTGTTAGAGGCAACTGTGGGGACCTATTTTAATCTGAACCACATCGGGGGATCCAGAAAGGAAAACCGAGAATTGGATGTGTTTTGAATGACACAGGTATATTGTTAATACAAGGTATATTGTTGATACAATGATTTTGCTGAGTTAATGCAAGTTTGACGAAGTACAATGAATCTGAATTCGCGTATTCAGTTGGTTTTTATGACCGGTAGATTACTCATACAATGATCAATGATCATGAATGCATTTATATTTATTCTGAGCAAAGGGACAGTTTGCAGACGCGGAAGCCGAAAGCGTGATCGCTGGTCGAGCGATAAGAACAGTATCTCCTGTTGATTGACTATTCACTTGTAACCATTTGTACCACTGCAGAAACACCTATAGTATAGCATATGTCAGAAATAACCCATATTGGCCGAACTGGGCGTTCAGGGGATGCATCCAGAAAAGCATGTTTACTCGTAACAACGGGCGAATTAAACTTAGAAAAATACGAATAGCTGCTGAAAACAATAGAACAGACTATAGATGGCAATTAGGTCGCTCAGCCAGGTATGACGACGGACCATCGACTCACCTGACATGAAATGCACGCTGCCTACAGGCACAAAGGGTCATCGCATATGTTTTTATGCTTTTCATGTGTATTGAATATGTCTCTATTGATTATCTTATCGTAGCGAATGACTATCCCCAAGCCTGGCCCCAACTACTGCCAGCAACACCCGACCCGGTGTTGTTTTTGAGACGAAACCCTCCTACCTATTTCTTTTTATAGTGATAGTGAGACCTCAATGGTATCGATCTCCTTAATAGTTTCAGTATTAAAGTTGTTATTTTTTTACGTCTGCTATAGTTTATAATAAAACTAAGTATAATTTCATATTGGATATTCAAAAGTGTCATTTGTTATACAATATTATCGACACTATAGTTTGGCATGAAATGCATGTGGACCCGGTTTTTTGTAAATATCTCTTCATCCAATGACCCAATCAATCTCAAACTGTGCAAGTGGATGTTTTGTCAGACAACCTAATCACATTGTAAATCACCGATTTTATGCATTTGTATTAAAGAATCTGTCTATGTAACTGTCAACAAAATCAACAGCAGAACGCAGAATGCTTGCAGGGGAGGGAGCCAATGACCTGTAACAGCGGCGAAATAAATCGCTTCAGACTTTGAAAAACCCGCATTGCTCATTTCAGCACTAATCTCTCCTCAGTAAAATCCTTCTTTAACATTTCCTATCTCCCCGAGATTGTATAGATTGTG
Organism: Haliotis rubra; assembly: GCF_003918875.1. NCBI lineage: Eukaryota > Metazoa > Mollusca > Gastropoda > Lepetellida > Haliotidae > Haliotis > Haliotis rubra. The sequence goes on along the minus strand of NW_025766062.1, from coordinate 46,821 downwards.
TGATATTTCACACTTTCTTGCATAATAACTACCTAAATTGTAGATATAAATGTGAAGAAACAGTTTTTTTTTTTCCGACAGTACTATAGTAATGTTTTTGTGGTATGTCATGAAATATTAACTGTCACTGCCAAGACATCCAGTTGTTATTGCAGTAGTAGCAGCAGCATATATTTATGATTATGTGAAATAATATGCAAATCGCACTGAAGAGCTTTAGATAGACTGCTCAGATCTACAATTTGCGCGTTTGCGTACAGTCAAGAGAAAGCTGATGTCAAGTGATATTGCATATTAGCTTGTCACAGTGATGCTGTTGTGTTTCATCACGCAACGAGCACAGGCCCTCGTGACTTTGCGAGGATTAAAGATTTTAAAAAGAAAAATATATATATAAATTTGAGATGACTCCCGACTCGAAATGCTTAACAGTACAATACATTATGACACTAGGCGGGAAGTGTATTACTGTGGCACCTAACCTAGAGCCGCGATGCGGTCCTATACAGTCAAGACGGTCTACTCCCATTTGCGAGAGCTCCCAGTTGCGAGACTCCCAGTTGTGAGACAGTGGAGAAGGTAAGTAGCAAAGAAAACACACCTTACTCCCTATCTGATAGAATGGATTAACCCCAGCTAATTAGGGATTAGCTATTTAACTGAATCTTGTTGAGGTAGCTTAAAAGATAAAGTAATTAACCTACTCAGGTAAAATGGCTTTAAAAAATAAACACTTTGTGTAGGTAACTTCGTGATCATTTGAAAGAGAAATTAATTTACCTACTCAGACTTACGTGCTTGAAATATCTAGCAATAACTGTTGTAACTATAATTAATCCAAATGTTATTATTAACCTGTGACTGCTCTTTCCGATCACCATTATGGCAGGCCTTCAACAAGTAGAATACATCACCAGTTCACGAGGCAGTATTCAGGTGCTCTTTCAGGGTAACCTGTATTACAAGAACAAGCAGCGGCAGACTTGTACCTATTGGAGATGTACAATACGAACGTGCAACGGCAAATGCACTACAGTCGGCGACTGTATTCGGAATGTGACTGATCATGACCATCCTCCAGTAGATGTCCAACGCCTCCGTTTTGTCACAAGAAAAAAAATGGTGATTTCCAAAAATTTCCAATTTGGAAATATCATATTTCCAAAATTTCCAAAATTGGAAAGATGATGTTTCCAAGGCTTGGAAATTTTGGAAATTTAGGAAGGATTTTACCACTACTTCTTTCAGTTTCTCCTTTTCCCAAGGACCCCGTGAGTGTATAGACTGTGTATTCGTCCTCCTAGGAGTGTATTCGTCCTCCTGTGCGAACAACTATAACGAGGGAGACTATAAGACGTTGTAGATTATTCCTGGTATAACTTCTCTCGTCTGCATCCTTGTTGTTCTAGGTGTCAAAATTGACATTAACTGTCATATTTGCCCTGATATGGCTAGCATTTTCCAAAATACAGTTTTAAGTGTATGGTTTACTTATTATCCACAAAAGCGCAAATAGTTTTGACCTGTCACGGTTTGCATAAACACAAATTACATAGACCTACGTTACATCATTGATTAAATAAAGTTTACCGGACCCACTGACTGACTGGCCAGGGTTTATTACATGTCATAAAAGTGAACCCTTGCCAGGGAATAATAGGCTTATTGTAGTAGAATACATTCTTTAATGGTACCCTCTAATTAACACCTGACACAAGGGATGGACCGTTTGGGTGGTTTATCATTGCGAAATCAACAGTCAACAGACCATGAAATGTTGTTTTAAGACTGTAGGCGAATAGAGAGCAACCCGTTTGGGTTTGTGGTCAGAGACGGTGTTATGCAGTTGGTGTATTCACGAAATATCATAAACTTAATAATAGATAATTGGTTATATTGTCCACACACAGGCGGACTGGGGCAAAAGAACCCAAATGAATTCCTTCTTAAAAACTTCATAGTGTAACTAATTAATTTGGTCATATACAATAAAAGGTGACTAAATGTTTAATTTTAGATAACGTTAAATAATTTCTAGAGAAATCACTACACAAGTTCATATCACAGGTGATTCCAGAGACAAATAGTTTATCAGATTCTAATTTATGAAAAGCATTAAATTCCAAACAAACCAATCTGTTCTCTAATGCTCAGGAATTATTACCACTTACATACCATAGTTTGAGATGTCGACTCAGGAAGCAGACCTTTCGATTCTTATAAGGCTCAGGACATTGACAAGGGGTACGCTTTAAAGTTTGGGTGTTATTTTCGCACATGGCTTATCTCATGTGACGTGTTATTACAAGCTGGTGGTTGATGGAAGTGAACACATCGCACACTGAAGCCGATCGTGTAAAAACATGATCAAAACAATCATATGGTAAACACATTTAAAAGGGCACTGATCCAGAGCAATTTCCTCGCACTGGTTGTTGCTTTTGTTATTGCTTTTCTCCCCTGAGTACCCGGATGATATCCCAGTATTTTCGATTGGTTCGTGACCTTTGCTGCGCAACCCGCATGCGCAATTGATCGTATAGGTGTAGATTGATCAACAAAAATAAAATCTTTTTTACTCGATAATATTTCCATCATTTTGATTATAACAAATGAAAACAGTTTGAAGTTTAATCATCTGCCAGTGGTAAAAAATGTCAGGACTGAAAAATAACGAAGTCAATGTATGTGTCAGGGTAGAGACTGCGATCTGGTAGAATCGGAAATTCTACCAGTAGAGATTGCGATCGGAGTCTCTACCAGTAGAGACTGCGATCGGAGTCTCTACGGGTAGAATCTCCGATCCTACTAGTAGAGATTGCAATCGTAGTCTCTACTGGTTGAATCGGAGATTTTCCAATTCAACTGGTAGAAACTCCGATCCTACTAGTAGAGGCTGCAATCGTCTTCAACTGGTAGAAACTCCGAGTGATCTGTGGGTAAACAACAAAGACACTTTTCTGAACAGTACTATGCATTTTATTCAGATATAACACTAGACTGTTTCCGCTTCTACAGATATATTAAGGACTAAAAATACAAATGTGACTTGAGAGATCATATTACAATATACATATATTACAAAACTGATTACAAGCAAGATCAATTGCATAATCAGTGTTTTCCCTAGGCATAAAAATTTAGAAGTCATAATGAGAGGGAGTCATGGACATGTTTTTGGGAGTCAACTTCTTTCATCAAGAGATCAACTGTTATCAGGGTTCGAAATACCCCATATATTAGTGTGCCATGGCACGGTCATTATTGAAATGGCACGGCTAAAAAATGTCCTCGGTGCCCTTTTGACACGCCTGATTTAACTGACATAACTCACATTTAGTCATACTCATATACACTGACAATTTTTATAGCCCTCAGAAGAAAACCAATCAAGATTAGCAAATGTGGTGAGGAAAATAGAATATTATTTGTCCCTCCGTTGTCTTTGAAGCTATGTTGCTGCAACTGGTACAAACAACTTGGTCTCTACTGGTAGAGACTCCGATCGCAATCTCTACTGGTAGAATCTCTGATTCTACCAGATCGCAGTCTCTACCCTGACATATGTCTATATATTTTGTCTTATAATCCTAATTATTATATTGCCATATTTGCATGCATTTTGAAACTTAATAAAAAAGCATACGATTATACTTATAGCGTATTTATAACATGACTGTAATATCTAGACATTTTATAGAATGCCAACATGAATCATATTTCACACACACCCCAGGTATGACCTAGTGTATGTTGTCTGTCTCATTACGGCGAAAACAAATGATTCTGTTGAATGCTACCGCAAATGAATAAAAACAAAATACAAATATTAGAAATAAAACCGACTAAAGTCTGCAACAATGTCAGGTTATTACCTTGTTCGAGGAATGTATCCATCAATATCCCCATAGGTTTATTCCCGATTTTGACAGCCTCAAATTTGATCTAGCCAGTTATCCCAATTTTGACAATGAACTTTGGTACACTTGTCAGCTCTTCTCGTGTCCGTTTTTTTACATTACTGGTAAGGATATAGGAACCAATAGAGCTTTGGTCTGGATGTGTATGCTGTTTGTCCTCTCTTCTGACAACAGTCCCATCTGCTGTTGTAGTGACTGAGGCTGTTTTCAGGCACTGACATCTCCATATAAAGGTACCATTCCTGCTGGCAGTTCGTCTCGTATTAGTTCGTATTAGTGTTGAAGAATTTTACTTGTTCTGTACTTCTCTCAGGTGATTGCATTAACATAACTACCCTTAATTGGTGCAGCTAGTTATCCCATGTTTGAGAGCGAAACTTCGCGAATCAGTGACCAAGACGCTGTCAAAAATGGGACACTACCTCCACATAAAGGAACAATATGCCATTGATCTGCAGGTGACAAAGAATCCTGTTCCATGTCAAGTGTCTTTTAACAGTCTAATACCTAAAAAAGGGATACATCGATTCAGGTTTCACATTGGTGTATAATCTCATTGGTCAACTAATTGCATGATGTCCGCCATTCTTTAAAAAGGTAATTTAATTAGCCAATAATGAGCATTTAATCCACTTGTGTTTTTCTTGGCTTGGTCATCTCCTCCCCCACCCACCCGTACCATTGCCTTGCTAATTAACATGGTCTGGTGATCCTCTTACGCCTTAAATAAACAACTTGCCCGACTGGTAAAAGAGGAACACCCCCATCAACTTACTGGCGGTTAATACATTGAAGGAAAGATGTTGTTTTTACACAGGTACAGGGTACAGGACAGGGTGTAATCAGTATAGATTAGTAAATCTACATACATAAACACCACCTTTTTGACAAATCCGCTGTGCAAGAAAAAAGTAATTAATCAATCAGCGTGTTATCGGTTAATCCTTTGATCAATGTTTGTTTTGTATCTCAGCTGATAATTCGTCTTGCTGCAGTTCCATGAGCATATTGCATAACATGTAATACATTTGTCACATCAGACCTTAATTCATAATGCTGAGTAGATGTATTTACTCCAGACACAAGAAATGCGAAATGGGAACCTTTGGCGGGTAACCTGAGTGGTATTACCATCATACCTGTTATAAAATGCATTAACTGACCATCAAGGAATGATGACAAATAACATGTGTAGGTTTATACCACCAAACACTCAGCTGGTTACAGCAAAGGGATAGTAATCGCTGAATTGCATGCAATGTTAATTGCCTGAAAAAGTTATGGGCCGACACTGTTTGGAGGATACGAACGGAACTTCATTGTTGCATAAGAAATACATATAAGCATTGATGTGTACTGAAGTTAAAATTGTATATACCTGAGTACATTTTCATTTGTCATAAATACAATATGTAATAGACATCATATGTTTACATGGCATGATTAAATATCGAGGTAAAAACACAGAAATAAGATCAAATTGGAAAATTGATCAGTCACTATGCCATCTATGCATTAAAAATCCGAAAAGCATATACACTGCTGGTATACTTTATTGCAATCAGACAGGAACTACTGGGGTATTCTCAAATACATGTAACAGCATCTGATGAGCATCCACCCTTCCTAATGTCCCACTGTTTGGGTTGAAGAAATTTTGTCAAGGTGGCCAGAAGCCCAGTCCCTGTGTCCTTCACGGTTGAGGGAGCAGATACCGACAAGCGTGCAGTTTGGTTTGGTAATTAGACTGTTGGCGAGAAACATTAATCGCTCTGGATCAGTTCCCCTTATTACATGGGGATATATACATGTAATGAGAAGAAGCATGAAAGTGTACATTCGATTTCGAAATGGCTAATGCTCAACTTGAACATAAGTTTATTCCTACACCTCGTTGGTGCAATATGCCGAAGGCCAAAGACAACCCACGAAGAAGAAATACCGATACCTGAACGACATCCTCAAGAACTGAGACACCAGTTTCAAATGGAATGTTAACTGTTAGACAGTTTGCTTGATTCAGCGTCTCTTCTTCTTTACATCTTTAATATATTTATAATGTACTTATAAATGTGTATGTATATTTATAATTATGTAATATTTTGAAACATTTCATAATATGATGTAATATAACTATTTATAATTCCTGTAAGATGTAGCATGTTGTAACATGATTAAATAAAATCTGCCCATATAGTCTCCCGTTACCACTCGTGGCTTACGCCTTCTATGTTTTTTTGTGTTTTATATTTCAATGTTTATATGCTGAGACTGAAATGAAACACTATCTTTATACATATATTTGGCTCTGTTTTCTCATTAGGTGTGCTCTCATTCGCATAATCCGGAATATCCTCTTCTATCAACACGTAGGCCAATCATTGTCTCTATAATCCAATGTTAATTTGCTAACGGACGGACATCAACATTTCTCTTAACTCATCTGTTTGGACCAAAGGTCGATAGAGGGCAGTTTCCATGTATATTCTCACGCCGTTATCAAGATAACAGTTACTACAACCAGGTGAACAGAAGTATATATGCATAGTGACTAGCAGCAAATTAACACCAGGTAATTCAGCAACTAGCACATCGCTGGGGCCAACAGGAGAGTAAGATCAACAAGTCTAAATCCACTCCTTTGTCCAAGTGATGGAATCAATCAACATTCAATCAGCTTGTCTATCCTGAACGTTGTACATCGGAATGCCGCTCTATGCAATAAACATGGAGTTGTTATCACATAACTGGTATGTTTCTGTTGTGTATCCCCATACTGTTTACTGCAGTATAAGTGAAATCTGCTTCACTTTGCGAATGGCCAATCTTATGAAGTTGATTTAAGTTCTACTTAAGTAAACTGCTACCTAACAGATTCATCTCAGATTAAAACATCTCATTCCAAAGTCGTGTTTTCTATTTCAGGTTCTAAGAAATACTGAATTTTTACATATTAGATATAAATCTGTCGGTACCAGTTTGACGTGTCTGGTCATGAGTTAACTAACATAGAGATTATATATTTTGACCATTACATGTGTCATTCACACGTCATGTATGCCATTCTAATGTTCTCTGATCCATTTCATCATACAGCATTTATTTCTATTCAATGTTTTGAAGCTCATATGAAAACATGAAAAATGTTACTGTTCCAGTTCCTTTGAAGAGTGAAATTATTTTTGTTCTCGGAGTGTTCCAAACCAATATAGTCATTATGGTTACAATCGGCCTGATTTTAATTAATACCTATCAAGTTAGATGTTATACACGCGTGCATGCACAAACACCCACACAAAACATCCGTAATTTGTGAATTCTGTTCGGACGATAAAGAAATATCTAATTTGATAAGAATCACTCTATAAATTATCTTCCCTTACTCTGAGAGAAGCATGGCATTATTCGTTCATTTTTTAATAATTTTATCTGCATAAAAGAAGGTATTATAAAAAATGTGAAACAAACTTCCGTATACTACCATTTCACAAACATTGCGATATTAACCATGGAATAATGTTAAGTTTAGTTTTGTTTTCAATGTCATAATATGTGAGGTTCCTCATTCACACATACATACAAACTGACAGCATAACACAAAACAATATGCAACCAACCCAATGTAATACAATACAATTTTCACCGCCTGTGCATACCACACTGTTGACGAATCTCTCAGGTGTGTTAGAGCGATAATCACATCGCGACATGATTAACAAACCTACAGCTCAGCAGATTTTAATAACTTACCTTTTTAATAAGAAAAACAAGATTTATGGATGTCAACTTCTTTATTGTGAATAACACGAAGTTTCGGAGTGTATGCTTGCTCCTTCATCAGGTGAAAATCAGGTCACAGTAATGCATTCCACTTCTTAATGCCCATCAAAGATTTAACTTACTTCCAGAGGCTTCTTTAAGAGGCATAAAAACGTGTTAATTAACAAGGCAGTAGGCCTTGTTAATTGGTGACTCTTAACTGCCTTGACTCACTCATCAATCAACAAGGGATTAGGTCCTGGGGCGTGCAAAGAACAATAATTTACCATCACCCACCAGTTATCTCCCCTTGTGGACATTTCCAAAATTGTACAATTGGAAACATTGTTCTTGAATATGTCATGTTCTTGCATATTTCATGTAATTCGAAAAGCAACTGTTTGCGTTTCTCCTTTTTAACACATCCTTGCACTTTGCTATTGCTAGAAGACTCTGAAAATTTACTTAGGTAAATAGGTAAATACAGTTTTAGCACACAGCAAATGCTTATATGCATTTCTTATGCAACAATGAAGTTCTGTCCGTATTCTCAAAATAGTGTCGGCCCATAGGTTTTCATATGCAATACAGCAATTAATACTCCCTTGTTGTAACCTGTGTTAGGTGGTATAAACCTACACATGTCATTTGTCATCATTCACTTGATGGTCAGTTAATGAATTTATAACAGGTATAATTAGTGGTAACACCACTTAGATAACCCGACAAAGGTTCCCATTTGGCATTTCTTGTGTCTGGAGTAAATACTCAACATTATAAACATCGATCAAAGGATTACCCCATACTTTTATCTTACACAGCGGATTTGTCAAAAGGTAGTGTTTATGTATGTACATTTACTAATCTATACCGAATACACTCTGTCGTGTCTGTGTCTGCGTAAAACAACTTCCTTCTTTCAAAGGATTAACCGCCAAGACATTGATTCTCATTATTGGCTAACTAAATTACTTTTTTGTAAAGAATGGCGGACATTATGCAATTAGTTCCCAGGTATGCTATCTTGGGTGACCAATGAGACTATATACCAATGTGAAATACCTGAAACGATATATCACTTTTCGTAAACATGTATTAGACTGTTAAAAGACACATCATTTGGAACAGCTGCAGGTGAATGGTATATCACTCAGTTTTGTGGATATTGATGGATACATTCCTTGAACAAAGTAATCGCCTGACATTGTTCTTATAACTCTAATCTGTTTTAATTTTAATATTTGCATTTTGTTGTTTTTTCATTTTTCGTAGCATTCCACAGAATCATTGTTTTCGTCGTGAAGTAATGAGACAGACAACATACACTAGGGCGTGTGCGAATTATGATTTACATTGCCAAACTATAAAATGTCTAGATATTCCAGTTATAAGTATAGGCAGATCGCCTGATTTTTATTTAGTTTCAAAATGCATACAAGTATGATAATAAACTAATTAGGATAATAAGACCAAACATGAAGACGCACGTTGACTAGTATCTACATACTGGTGAGTGGACGTTTACCACGTGAATGTAGCAAGAAATTTATTGGGCAGTATTGTCACTTCGACTTCCCCACCTCGCTTCCGAGGAAGAAATCGTTATGTTACAAGTTGTGTCATGCCAAATCCTGTTGGCCATGATTCAAATACATATTTAACTACGAGTAGAAAGTAGTTTCGATTTTCTAACTTGATGAAAACAAACCATAATCTCATTAATTCTTTAACAGACTTTAGCCCGTGATGTTACGATTATTAAAAACATCCGCCAGTCTGAGAATAAATGCTATTTAGGTTTGTTTTCACCGAGTTACAAAATCAAAACTACTTTCTACTGGTAGTACAATATGTATTTGATTGATGTCCAATAGGATTTTGCGTGACATATCTTATATCATAACAATTTCTCTCGAGGAAGCGAGGTGGGTGTCAATATAACACTACTTACAATATTATTGTCACTTCCACCACGACCTCACTTCCGAGAAAGAAATCTTTATGCTTCAAGTTGTGTCATGGAAAATATTTTGGTCATCAATCATATATATATTGTACTACAAGTAGTAAGTAGTTTGATTCTTTAACTTCCGCGAAGCGATCTGGACAAATTTAAGATATCGTTCCAAGCTTCCACAACGCTCGCTTCGCACTCACAAACATAACCCATTTACTAAATGATTTAGCACGAACTGCGGGTCCGGTGGAAATTAGTGCATGGTGACACCATCACTCGACCCCCGAGGACGGCAACGCAACGATTGACAGCAACGCAACGATTCATTTTGCTTTGAGTAAGTTTCGTTGTTCAGACCATCCTTTAATGTTGGAATAAGGGCGAAAAGTAAATATAAAACAACATGAGTGATTCTACCCTCTGTGTATTGTAATTTACCATTGAATCAGAGTACCAATTCTTTATTGAATGTTCATTTTACTGTGATCTGAGAAACAGCCTTCTCCCACAATACTACATAAATAATCCATGTGAAACATTGACAAAAAGAGCGAAGTTTTTGAATATAGAATGTATAAGATTAAATGAGACATTGTACACGTTAGCATACAGCTTAATATTATATATGGCGCAGGATTGTATTTTCATCTTTATAATTGTAAAACGGGTCGGTGGCCCTTATACGAAATTAACTCTCACTGACTAGATATAAGCTTATGATGATACATATTTAAACTCAACGTGACAAATTCACTTTTCACTCCACAACATTGAACACTTAAAATGTGTTCACTGCAATTTCGACTAGTCAAGTCGATAATCCTTTCGTTAGCCCCTTAAACAATCATTACTAAAACAACACCAAACATCAAAGACTACCGCCAGTCGCCTTAACGACCCCATGAAACACTCATGCCGCCCTATGCCACTATTGCAATTAGCCCATGCAGAACAATAATTTACCATCACCCACCAGTTATCTCCCTTGCGGATATTTCCAAGATTGGAAATTTTGAAACATCATCTTTCCAAAATTGGAAAGTCTTGGAAACATCATCTTCCAAAATTGGAAATGTCTTGAAACATCATCTTGTCCAAGACATTTCCAAGCTTGAAAGATGGATTTTTTTCCAGTGCTTGACCAGGCTCATGACAATGCTTCAGGAGCTGATAACATACATTATCAACTCCTGAATCATGTTAAGAGACACTCTTACATATTTTTAATGGTATTTGGACATCTGGTCAATTTCCTTCGTCGTGGCGTGATGCTATCATTGTTCCCATCCCTAAACCTGGACGTGATCATACTGATCCTTTGCAAGACAATGGAACGCATGATAAATAATCGGCTTGTGTGGTACTTGGAAACCAATAACCTAATAACAGACATACAATGTGGCTTCCGCAAAAACAGAAGTACCATCGATCATTCAGTGCGTTTAGAATCTTTTGTTAAGAATGCCATAATTAATAAACATCATGCAGTATCGATCTTTTTTCGATCTAGAAAACGACACCACATGGGATTTTGAAAGATTTACATGACTTTGGATTACGAGGCCGTTTGCCTCAATTTATATCCAACTTTTTAACTGACAGGCATTTTCAAGTCCGCGTGGGTTCCACCCTGTCTGACCATTACAATCAGGATCAGGGTGTCCCACAAGGCAGTATTTTGTCTGTCATTTTATTTAGCATTAAGATCAACAGTTTATCCAAGGTTTTAAATGATTCAATCGATGGATCACTTTCTGTTGATGATTTTAATATTTCTTGTTGTGGTAAAAATATGCATACTATTGAACGGCAACTACAATTGTGTTTAAACAAAATACAAAAATTGTGTCTTGAAAACGGCTTTAAATTTTCTAAGTCAAAAACAAATTGTCTACACTTCTGTAGAAAATATAAGCCGCATAAGGATCCTGAACTATTTTTAAATGGCACTCCCATCAAAGTTGTTAAGGAGGCCAAGTTCTTAGGTCTAATTTTTGACTCCCATTTAACTTTTCTTCCACATATCAAATGCTTGAAAAATAAATGCCTGAAGGCACTCGACTTGTTGAAAGTCGTTTCTAATTCAAAGTGGGGAGGGGATCAAGCTACCCTCCTTCATTTATATAGATCACTGGTCCGCTCGAAGATTGATTATGGCTTCATCGTATATGGTGGAGCCTGCAAAAGTAACTTAAAACTACTTGATTCTGTCCACCACCAAGGCCTAAGACTTTGTCTTGGGTCTTTTCGAACTTCTCTTGTTGACAGTCTCTACGTCGAGGCAGATGGGCCATCTCTTGCACAACGCCGTATAAAACTATCTTTAGAGTATATTACCAAACTGGTCTTTAACAAATCTAACCCTGCATATAACTGTGTCTTCAATCCCCTCTATGAGGATTTATACAACAAAAGGTCTTCTCTTGTTCCGCCTCTTGGGCTGAGACTTAAACCATTCAATCTGCTGCCGGCATTGAGCTGGAAAATATATCTCCTTCCCGTCTTCTTTCTTCTCCTCTTTGGCAACTGGTGAGGCCTGAAGTTGACCTAACTCTGACTCTGACAAAGTTTAAGAAATCTGAAACTAATGAATTACAATATAAACAAGAATATAATCAGTTAAAAAATAAATATAATACATACAAATCCTTATTTACAGATGGGTCTAAGGATGGTGGCGCGGTAGCATGTGGCACTGTCATTGGATCCAGAACAATATCTTCTCGACTACCAAATAACAGCTCTATTTTCACAGCAGAAGCTAAGGCCATATTAACAGCTCTTAAATATATTAATAAACACCGTAAATATAAACAATACATAATCTTTTCCGATTCTCTTTCGTGTCTTCAGGCTATTAAAATCTTTCTTGTAAACATCCACTTTTATTAGACATTATTGAATTGTATAATGAGCTTGCTACTGGCCAATGCGACATCGTCTTTTGTTGGTTGCCCAGCCACGTTGGCATTTCTGGGAACACAATGGTCGATCTTGCTGCCAAGGCAGGACTCAACAAATCTGTGACATCACTTCTTATCCCATACTCTGATTACAAAGCTAGCATTAGAACCTACATCCGTGATCTAAGGCAAAAGAAGTGGGACACCCAAGTAGCTATTAACAAATTACATGAAATAAAACCCTATATTGGTTACACTCACTTGGGTTGTCAGTCCAGATTTGAGGAGGTCATTATGCGACGATGTCGTATTGGCCACACAAGATTTACTCATTAGTACCTCTTAAAAGGTGAGGATCCTCCGTTTTGTATCCCTTGTGATGAAAAAATCACGGTCAAGCATGTCTTGCTTGACTGTGTTGAATATTCCATCACAAGGGATATCTATATCAAATCACGAACTATGAAGGATCTTTTTAGTAATATAAGTTCTCATTTAATTATTGCATTTTTAAAAGAATTAGATTTGTTAACTGATTTGTAAATAGATAAATATTTTATGATTGGAAGTTTGAATTAATAACTCAGATTGTTAGTGGCTGTATACTCAAGGGGGGGTTAAAGTACTGTAAAATTAGTGTCCTCCTGAGAGGATACCAAGTCCACAAACATTCAAAGTAAATTGAAACTCGCCGCTATCGTAGAATATGTGGGTTTTTTAAATGTATGGCTAGATTTGTCTACGTTGCTAACGGCCGAGGGGATGATGTAAATCCAGCTAGGGTCCATGCAGGAAGCAAATGTACTGTAAGTCCCCATGGTCCCTAGTATGGTGATCTACCTTCAGTCGTTGGCAATCTATAGCCTGTTTTTATATTGTATTGTCATTTATAGTTCCAATATTTTAGATTTAATTGCTAGTTTTAAATGGATATCTGTGATACACTAGAAGTTTTACTGTTCTTCGTCAACAGGTTTTATAATTTTTAACTTTATTCATCTTTAATATAATTATAAACTGTTCTCGTCACGATATGGCTGAAATATTGCCGATGTGACGAAAAATATTAACTCACTCACTCACTCACTCACTCTAAACTCGATTATGGTTCCATCATTTATGGTGGAGCCTGCAAGAGCAATCTTAAATCATTAGATTCTGTTTATCACCAAGGTCTCAGACTTTGTGTTTCGAACTTTCCGAACTTCTCCTATTGACAGTCTTTCTGTAGAGGCTGACGAGCCATCGCTCAAACAAAGCCGTATCAAATTATCGTTACAATATATCACAAAGCTATATTCTAGTGAGTCTAACCCTGCATATAACTGTGTTTTTAATCCTCTTTATGAGGATCTGTACAACAAAAAAGTTTTCTCTTGTTCCGCCTCTTGGGCACAGAATTAAGCCATTTAATTCTGCTGCCGGCATTGAGCTGCAAAACATATCTCCTTCGCGTCTTCTTTCTTCTCCTTCTCTATTGCCGATGTGACGTTAAATATTAACTCACTCACTCACTCCGTTGTGTAGTGGTTAGAGCATCCAACTGGACAGCGGAAGGTCGCGGGTTCGATCCCCGGCCACGTCATACCAAATATGGTAGTTGTTGGTCCCTGTCTGGCGCTCGGAATTAGTAGGTACAGCAAGGACTGGTCGGCTCGGAGTCAGTTGGCTATAATGTGGGGTATTCATGCTAAACTGCGGCATGGTATTTCAGTGAGCTAGCACTATAAAACCAAATTTAGTCTGGGCTAGTACAAGCAGCCACACATACACACGCATACACATCATCATATGAGTGAAATAATCTTAAGTACGACATTAAACTCTATTTCACCTCCCCTCCCCTGTACTATATATTTCTGTAGTATGCTTATTCCTGTAGTACACCTATTCCTTAAGTACGCCTATTCAGGTTTATGCCAATTCCTGCAATATGCCTATTCCAGTAGTATACCTAGTCCTGTAGCAAACCTATTCCTGTAGTATGGCTATTCCTACAGCATACCTATTCCTATAACATACCTATTCCTATAGCATACCTATTCCTGTAGTATGCCTATTCAGATTTATGCCAACTGCCACTATTAAAATACTGTGAACTGTGAAATGGTCACTCAGAGCCAGAGGCTCTACTAATAAGTCCAAATACAAATTGGTCCATTTGAGGCCACTTAATTCCTCAAAATGAAACCATTCAAACCCACAAAACGTAAAGTATTTGGTAGACATTTGGCAATTTTGGAGCCACTTATAATGACACTTCCACTTGTAAAATGTTACATGAAACCAAAAGAGCTAAAAGTATATTAATCAAATCAATTAAAGTGCTAGAGCTATGCGTAATTCGTGTTGGTGCATTTATGATCTGGTTTATCCCACACAAACGTTTTAGCGTTTCAATTTTAATGTTGCTTTCATTTTGAATATCTATATTAAAGTCACCGGCAATAACAGTGAACATGTTTAAATCAATCGCCATATCAATTGATTGAACAATCAAATCCCAGTATTGTTCACTTTTGTCCGCGCGGTAAAATGTACCAATGAGATAATTTCTAGATTCGCATTTAATTTTTACCCATAACGCTTCAAGACCCGCAATGTCTAAAGCTTCCATACTCTCTACACATAAGTATTCTTTGACATAAATGGCCAAGCCGCGGCCTCTTGTTAAACGATCTTTTCTAAATGGAATGTGAAAACCTGGAATTAGTATATCATTGCTATTAATATTATCATTCAGCCAGGTTTCTGTTAAACATATCACATCAAAGTCTAAAAATTCTGCATGAATGATGTCAATTTTATCTTTAAGACTTCTGACATTGAGATGTA
Organism: Haliotis rubra; assembly: GCF_003918875.1. Taxonomy (NCBI): domain Eukaryota; kingdom Metazoa; phylum Mollusca; class Gastropoda; order Lepetellida; family Haliotidae; genus Haliotis; species Haliotis rubra. The sequence continues at coordinate 31,447 of NW_025766062.1, read as the reverse complement.
TTATCTCTAGGTTTCTATCATTATTTGGTCCCGGGTTTGGGTGAATATCTCCGCAACAAAGTAAAAGGATGGTGATAAATATGGAAATAGACGGTTGATACAAGCATCTAAAGTTAAAATAAAATATATAAACATGATAAACCTGAAGATTATATGCATTTCTTGCATGAAGTGTAACTGCAAAGCATCCCACTGCCTGCCTGTACTGCGTTATGTCAACAGACATGTAACATATGTATCTACAAAAGATTTAGAAAAGCCGACAGTGGGATCACATTGTGAAACCAAAAGGTCATCAAGCACACGTGCACCCGAAATAAGATAATTGTGAAAATGTTTTGTTGAAAATTGGTCAGGTTTTTCAAAGAAAGCTTTTACAAAATAAACACACAAAAAAGGAAAAAATAATAAAATGATAATACTCATTGAGTATATAAACATGATAAACCTGAAGATTATATGCATTTCTTGCATGAAGTGTAACTGCAAAGCATCCCACTGCCTGCCTGTACTGCGTTATGTCAACAGACATGTAACATATGTATCTACAAAAGATTTAGAAAAGCCGACAGTGGGATCACATTGTGAAACCAAAAGGTCATCAAGCACACGTGCACCCGAAATAAGATAATTGTGAAAATGTTTTGTTGAAAATTGGTCAGGTTTTTCAAAGAAAGCTTTTACAAAATAAACACACAAAAAAGGAAAAAATAATAAAATGATAATACTCATTGAGTTTTTAAAAACAAAAAGGAGAAGAAGCCCCACGGGTTTAAATTACCAAATAAGTAAATCAATTAATTCAGGACCAGTCATTGAAAGTGGACATAAATATAAAAATATTGAATCAAAATTACATCATGTTTGAGGGCTGCCTTGAGTTCGTGTATATTTATGTTTTTGTTTATGGGTAGGTGTAAGTGGGGTGGTTCAGGTGAGTAGGGTGGTTGGTTTTTGATGATGTTTTGGAAATTTGCTGTGTAGTTGGTGGAGCTGCTAGTTTTCGAAAAGTGGGCAGCAACTGTATTAGCTTTTTCTTTATTTGTGGGGAGGTTCGGAAGGTTTGGTTCAATTATAGTTTTGGAATTCCCCTGAATAGCTTTAAAAAATTTCCACATTTTCCTGGAGTTGTGTTGGTTTAGCCTCAGGGTCGAGCAAAATGTTTTCCAATGTTCCTTTTTTGCTGCTTTGATTAGTTGTTTCGTGTCGTTTCTGAGTTTTTTGGCCAAATATAATTTTGAACGGTCCCTCTTTGATTTGTTGAGGGCCTTTTTTCGTGCCTTTCTGGCATTGATAATATCTGGGCTCCACCATGGGACTGTTTTCTGTGCTTGGGTGGTCCGAAAGGTGGGTATGCATGTATTTGTTATGTCAATAATGGTGTTGGTAAGCTGTGTGTTAAAAGTTTCTGTATCGGTGTTAATAATGTTAGATGGGTCTACTTGTTTGCATAGTTTAGTGAATTTATTCCAGTCTGCTTTGTGTACATTGTATTTGATTTCTGTGCTGGGAGTGGGGGTAGTATAAGGGTTTGTTTGTGGTTCTGGTGCAAGAAATGTAGATATGGTAATTTTGATGGGGCAGTGGTCACTGCCCCAGGTGTCTGAGTGTACCTCCCATAGGCAAGATTTTGAAAATGTAGGGGTGGTGATAGTTAGGTCGATTGCTGTAGGTGATTGGACGTGGGAGGGAGGGTATCTAGTGGGTTGGTTGTCGTTTAGGGTGATGAGGTTTTGGTCGTCTAGCCAGTTTGATAGGAGAATGCCGTTGTTATCAGTATAAGATTTTGTGCCACATAATGGATGGTGAGAGTTTAGGTCTCCAAGGATAAAGGTGTTGGGCGTTAAGAATTTTGCTATGTTGTCTAAATCTTGAGGTATAAGTTTAATGGAGGGTCTTCTGTAGATATTTATAAATGTTAATAATTTATTATTAATTGTTGTTTTGATAGCCAGGACTTCTAGGTTAGTGGTTGGAATATCAATTTCTGAATAGTTTAGTTTGTTTGAGATAAATATCCCCAGGTCCCCAGCTGGGGGACCTGGGAGGTTTATTGGCCGAGGTCTGTCTTTCCTGATATAATTGTAGCCTGGAATTTTAAAGGCGAATTTTGGTGATAATTTTGTTTCTTGTAGGAAGATTATTTGGGGCGAAATTTTGTTTTGGGCGATAAGTACCCACATACCCAACTACCTAAATACTCCGATAATCCGGATGTCTCGCCTCCCGGACGATTTTAGCTTGTTACCAATCTATGCCTAATTAATTTGCCTCGATAATCCGGAAATTCGGTTTCCGGAACCTGACGGTAAGTAGCTGTAACCAATCAGTAAAATTAACAGTAAATTGCTTCACAGTCCGGACCCTGCAAGTCGTGTTCACGAGCCATAACAACACCCCACGGTGATGTTTACTTAACCGGCCATAAACAATAAAAACTCAATGTCATGGAGTTGACAAGATGAACTCTTGTTAACTTTTGAGAAATGTCTATTAAGGGTTGTTGTTTTAATTAGACATTAAAATCTCCCGACTGAAGATGCTGTACATTTACATTTTGATTGACACCACAATAAAAGGCGTTGATGATAAGTGAGCTATTTTGTGATTGGTTACTTTGACAGACAGATGCGGTCACGTGGACTCAAAGTGATTTTGAATAATTTGGACATTCAAGGCATACTACAATAGATCGCTTGTTAGATATTACCTCACCTGTGCTGAGGAAGGACGTGATCAGACACGTCGGATCAACATGCGGATGTCACTCGGTAAAATTATTCATGTGATGAATTCAATGCGGAAGGTTAAACGAACACAAACAACAATGAAAGACTTTTTGCTATGACTATAGATTATTGTTGTGCTTGCTATTCATTGTTTTATAAGCTTTACATTAAATGCTTATTTGTTTTATCCAGATTCGTGTCGTTTTTGTTAAAGTAAGGGAAGCAACTCTTGCTTGAATTTGGGTCTTGATTCAGTAGTCCGGACTATTCGCAATCCGGACGAATTTGCTGAGAAACGCAACCGTCCGGATTAACGAGGCTTCACTGTTCTTACCTACATACCTACGTACTAACTGGAAATGTGCGGATCGATATGGATATTGCGGTCCACCATGCAAGTTGTATTGTTTGTGTATCGGAACGTCATGCACAATTATTTGGATCTCAGTAACTGTGCATAGTGCTCGTATTACGTAGAGCGATTACGCCTCAGACCAACGTCTCAGATGAACGTTCAAGGTGAGTGTTAATTGTTATCAAACCGTCTTTAAGTGGCATTTAGAAGCTGGTATGATGAAGAGGAACACTTTTTATGGATAGACAACTTCTTTGTTGCAGTAGTTGCGACGTTTCGGTGTAGATCCTAACAAATGATTTGCTTGATAACGGTGTTAGGATCTACGCCAAAACGTCGCAACTACTGCAACAAAGAAGTTGTCTATCCATAAAAAGTGTTACTCTTCATCATTCCAGCTTCTAAATGCCACTTAAAGGCGGTTCCTCTACTTATGAAGCCGGTATTTCTAAAACAATGTCCTGAAAACATTGTGCTATATCACCGCATCACACACTGTATCGATATGAGGAATGCAGCCGAGATTTCTAATATTGTGCTCCACGATTTGGGGCTAATATCTGGTCTCCTGGACATTATTCAATCATTGATATGTGTCAAAAGTAGACATTTCATTGTGTACTTAGAGAATTATTTAATTGGAGCCTCCAGTTGATCCACGACTCTGTTATAAAGACGTAGACGCTGACAATAGTGTTAGTGGAATTATATTAAGGTGGCGATTGAGTGTAACTAGACGCAGTTTAACAAATGTTTGACTGCATCTGTTAACACAAAACATAGACATATGCTTTCGAAGCAATGACTGTGAGCTTAATCAGACAGTCGCCCATCTCAGTGCTAGTCTTGATCACGTTTCATGTTTAAAATACATCATCATATGTTTTACTCATGTGAAGTTTTAACGTGAATGATTGTGACAGGTAATTGTTGAGTAGGGCAGTGGTGTTAATACTTTGGTTCATCAGGTGACAGGTACTTGTTGAGTAGGGGCAGTGGTGTTAATACTTTGGTTCATCAGGTGACAGGTAAATTGTTGAGTAGGGGATAGGTAGTGGTGTTAATACTTTAGTTTATCAGGGTGACAGGTGACTTGTTGGTACTTGTTGAGTAGGGGTAGTGGTGTTAATACTGTTTTAGTTCATCAGGTGACAGGTACTTGTTGAGTAGGGGTAGTGGTGTTAATACTTTAGTTCATCAGGTGACAGGTAATTGTTGAGTAGGGGCTAGTGGTGTTAATACTTTAGTTCATCAGGTGACAGGTAATTGTTGAGTAGGGGTAGTGGTGTTAATACTTTAGTTCATCAGGTGACAGGTAATAATTTTAGTTCATTGGTCATTGTTGAGTAGGGGTAGTAGTGTTAATACTTTAGTTCATCAGGTGACAGGTAATTGTTGAGTAGGGGTAGTGGTGTTAATACTTTAGTTCATCAGGTACTTGTTGAGTAGGGGTAGTGGTGTTGATACTTTAGTTCATCAGGTGACAGGCACTTGTTGAGTAGGGGTAGTGGTGTTAATACTTTAGTTCATCAGGTAATTGTTGAGTAGGGGTAGTGGTGTTGATACTTTAGTTCATCAGGTGACAGGCACTTGTTGAGTAGGGGTAGTGGTGTTAATACTTTAGTTCATCAGGTGACAGGTAATTGTTGAGTAGGGGTAGTGGTGTTAATACTTTAGTTTATCAGGTGACAGGTACGTGTTGAGTAGGGGTAGTGGTGTTAATACTTTAGTTCATCAGGTGACAGGTACTTGTTGAGTAGGGGTAGTAGTGTTAATACTTTAGTTCATCAGGTGACAGGTACTTGTTGAGTAGGGGCAGTGGTGTTAATACTTTAGTTCATCAGGTGACAGGTACTTGTTGAGTAGGGGTAGTGGTGTTAATACTTTAGTTCATCAGGTGACAGGTACTTGTTGAGTAGGGGTAGTGGTGTTAATACTTTAGTTCATCAGGTGACAGGTACTTGTTGAGTAGGGGTAGTGGTGTTAATACTTTAGTTGTTAATACTTTGGTCATCAGGTGACAGGTACTTGTTGAGTAGGGTAGTGGTGTTAATACTTTAGTTCATCAGGTGACAGGTACTTGTTGAGTAGGGGTAGTGGTGTTAATACTTTGGTTCATCAGGTGACAGGTACTTGTTGAGTAGGGGTAGTGGTGTTAATACTTTGGTTCATCAGGTGACAGGTACTTGTTGAGTAGGGGTAGTGGTGTTAATACTTTAGTTCATCAGGTGACAGGTAATTGTTGAGTAGGGGTAGTGGTGTTGATACTTTTAGTTCATCAGGTGACAGCTTATTGTTGAGTAGGGGTAGTAGTGTTAATACTTTAGTTCATCAGGTGACAGGTACTTGTTGAGTAGGGGTAGTGGTGTTAATACTTTAGTTCATCAGGTGACAGGTACTTGTTGAGTAGGGGTAGTGGTGTTAATACTTTAGTTCATCAGGTGACAGGTAATTGTTGAGTAGGGGTAGTGGTGTTAATACTTTTAGTTCATCAGGTGACAGGTACTTGTTGAGTAGGGGTAGTGGTGTTAATACTTTGGTTCATCAGGTGACAGGTACTTGTTGAGTAGGGGTAGTGGTGTTAATACTTTTAGTTCATCAGGTGACAGGTACTTGTTGAGTAGGGTCAGTGGTGTTAATACTTAAGTTCATCAGGTGACAGGTAATTGTTGAGTAGGGGTAGTGGTGTTGATACTTTTAGTTCATCAGGTGACAGCTTATTGTTGAGTAGGGGTAGTAGTGCTAATACTTTAGTTCATCAGGTGACAGGTACTTGTTGAGTAGGGGCAGTGGTGTTAATACTTTAGTTCATCAGGTGACAGGTAATTGTTGAGTAGGGGTAGTAGTGTTAATACTTTAGTTCATCAGGTGACAGGTACTTGTTGAGTAGGGGTAGTGGTGTTAATACTTAAGTTCATCAGGTGACAGGTACTTGTTGAGTAGGGGTAGTGGTGTTTATACTTGAGTTCATTAGGGGACAGGTACTTGTTGAGTAGGGGCAGTGGTGTTAATACTTTAGTTCATCAGGTACTTGTTGAGTAGGGGCAGTGGTGTTAATACTAGGGGACAGTGGTGTTAATACTTTAGTTCATCAGGGGACAGGTACTTGTTGAGTAGGGGCAGTGGTGTTAATACTTTAGTTCATCAGGTGACAGGTACTTGTTGAGTAGGGGCACTGGTGTTAATACTTTAGTTCATCAGGTGACAGGTACTTGTTGAGTAGGGGTAGTGGTGTTAATACTTTAGTTTATCAGGTGACAGGTACTTGTTGAGTAGGGGTAGTGGTGTTAATACCTTAGTTCATCAGGTGACAGGTACTTGTTGAGTAGGGGTAGTGGTGTTAATACTTTAGTTCATCAGGTGACAGGTAATTGTTGAGTAGGGTAGTGGTGTTGATACTTTAGTTCATCAGGTGACAGGTACTTGTTGAGTAGGGGCAGTGGTGTTGATACTTTAGTTCATCAGGTGACGGGTACTTGTTGAGTAGGGGTAGTGGTGTTAATACTTTAGTTCATCATGTGACAGGTACTTGTTGAGTAGGGGCAGTTGTGTTAATACTTTAGTTCATCAGGTGACAGGTACTTGTTAAGTAGGGGTAGTGGTGTTAATACTTTAGTTCATCAGGTGACAGGTACTTGTTCAGTAGGGGTAGTGGTATTAATACTTTAGTTCATCAGGTGACAGGTACTTGTTGAGTAGGGGTAGTAGTGTTAATACTTTAGTTCATCCCGGAAGGGCTGTGTGTCGATTGGCATCTGGGTATGAATCACTCTCACATAACGATGATACAACTGGAACTGATCAAACACTTGTCTACTACTAAACTTTCTCAAAATTTTAGGGAGGCTTTGAATATTGTACGCTTGATCACAATGCTTCTGAGCAGGAGTGATAGTGCACCTCAACAGATGTGACATGTTGTTTACTGGTAGTCAGGTCCTGTTTTGTCCTTCGAATGCATTGATTCTCAAGGCAGAAATACCACAATCAATATCCGGCGGCTGTTGCCAAGGGATAGCGTAAGCATCCAGAATGAACTGTTTTGAAGCATGTGCCTGGTTAATCAATTGAACGACAATGCAGTCCTGTCATAGTTATATTTGTACAAAATAAGTACAACCTGCAAGCACCAAAAGTTAACATTGACGCACTGTTTTCGTAATCAAAAATATAAGTAAAAGTCTGAAATTCTTTGATACTGTACAACGATGCAACACAGGATATGATAACAGGAAGTATTACTTGTCATTACTTGTATTGTTTATAATCTGAAACGATACTGGATGAGTTGATCCGCCTTAGCTTCACAATCATGTCTGGAAATTTCACTGAGTAGAGATGATGGTTTACACGTTAACCAGTAATAACCAGTAATAACGTCCTATCTAACCTTTGTATAATTTTAATTTCTTAATCTTTCTATTTTAGATTCGTTCTATCTTACTGATAGTTTACTGTGCCAACGTATTTCCTGTTTTGTGAGAATACAATCAATGCAATGATTTCAGATGGCTGTGGTCTGTGTGAGACTGTGGTTAATGATGACGACATCCCTTTACAAGAGCCATTTCGCCTAACAATCGACATCAAAGCCACCCTGGTCAACATATCACTCAAAAAGGAAGATAAGAAAACCCGGAAGACTGCCAGGGAGGATAAAATCAAAGAGCTGACCAAAAAGGTTTCAGCCTTGCGGAACGCTGGAGGAGGGGCTTTGTTCGTTCATCTGAAAGGTCTGTCACCCGATGATCGCTGTCTCGCGCTCTTTAACGAATATGTCGATGACACGTTAACAAAACTGATAGAAGACGGAGTTCTGTTTGTAGACACATACAGGAAAATCTGGTTGAGTGAACACACGAAGAGGAAAGGATACCAAGAGTATCTGCTGCTTATTGTTAAGTCATCCCTTTCTTTGACTACAGCAGATTTCAAAACCAAGGTGACTTCCGACGAAAACTTAACTCGTCCAACAACCCTCAATGTTCAAAAATTGTTGTTCAACGAGCAACAACAAAATGAAAAAGGTCCAAGAATAAGAGGCCTAGACAATTTCATCCAGGAAGGCAGGGATATCGAATTTAAAGCATTTGACAAGACATCATTTGATGGAAAAATTACACAATCAAATGTTCAAAAAGTACTGAAATACATTTGGAAGGATCTCAGACTGAGAGAATACATTTCCTGTTTCACAAAAAACCAAGATGGTGGTTCCTATTACCTAGGAATAGGCGAAGATTTAAAAAACATTACTGGTTATGATTACAAGACAAAGTCCAAGATCCTTTCTGGGATTCGTGTTGAACCGAGTTTACACGAGACTGTAAAAATTGGTTTGACAGAGTTGATCAGGCAACACACATTAGTTCAAAAAGGGAATGCAGCCCAACCATGTAGTGCAGACTCGCTGGTGAAATTCAAGTTTCATGAAGTGGGCAGAGGCCAAGTGTACATCCTTGAAGTTGCAGTTGGGTACACGCCTGGATGCGTCTTCTATGATACGCCAGAAGTATACACCATGGTTGAGGGGAGTAATCAAATGAAAGCGGTAGACTTCTCCGAGTGGCTTGAAAAAGTGAAGTCTTTCCAACCTTATCGTCAGCCCAAATGAGTTATATCAGACGACAAGAAGGAGTGATTTGATAAGTGGACACATTTTTATACCGGACAATCTGACTGACTGAAGGGACCAATAGCCCTTGAGGGTGTGTCCTGTCATTTTCAACGTTATCTTCAAGGAGAAAGTTACAAGTCAAATATTATACCAGTAATTGGTATTCCGCCCTATTATGATAGTGAAAATGACTTGTTGCTTATAATCTCAATCATCACAGGATAAACAAAAGTTTCGGACTGTAGGCAGCTGAAACATTGCATATGTCCAACTGACAATCAAGCTGTAAAGATGGTTTGTGGTTGTAGGAGTACCGAAACATTTCTCGTGGGACTAGCTGAGGTCATTATTACACTTACTTCAAAACTGTTTAAACAGATGTGATCCAGACGCGTGTCCCGTTGAATGATCCCTCGAATCCTGTTTTCTACATGTTCGTAAAACTTAATGGTTATATCATTCACATTCAACTTTATCTTGTTATTAATATTGTACGTTATCCAGGTGAAGGAAAGAGTGTGTACCATGGCCGGTGTTGCCTATATGAAAGGTAAACGCCCTCTACCCTTTGTTTATACTTTTAAATCAGTAAAGAGACACACATTATCAACAAATATCTATTTAGACATAATCTAAAACAAAATGCTCATTGGAAATGTTGCATTATCCCGCGAAAATGTCTTACATTTCAGTTCTGGTCACAGAGATCAAGGTTGTTTGTTTGTCATCATCCGAGGGATGATATTTGAGATCTTTATTTCCTAACATTACTTGCCATGTTGTGATATCACCAAAACCTGTGCTAAACACACTCACTCTTTCAGAATCACGAAACACAGAAGGTGTAGTTTCATGGCCAAGTAACTCCCCACTTCTTCCGAGGGTCCGACTGCAAGAGGAACTATTTGAAGCAATCCAGACGCATGTCCTCACTTCTGGTGACGTATTCACAGCATACATTATGATGACAAAATCTTAAGTGGGACAAATTGGTTACATTTGAGTGGAAGTAACATTTTGTTTATAATCGTGAGGTTATGAAGGCAGAGGGTATAACTGGATTATCGTATTAATCACGAGAATATCATATAGGTTAACATTCCTCTATCATTTATTATTTATTGAACAATCAGACGACCAGTGAAGGATGTTTTTATTCATAATGCTTTGTTTCTTCAGGTAAACTGTCGGTATATCCACCAAGGACTGCTAACATCATGTACGACAGCATATACCAGAGAATTCAGTCTCATGGAAAACATTTCGAAGGAGGATTGTCCTTTGTGACAAGATCACTAGCAGTGGTGTTGAATCTTCCGAAGGTTGATATACCCGATGGAGTGATATCGGAAGTGTTCTATGTTCTTCCAGATCGTCCATCAATGATCCTCTGCTTTGTGTGTGAGAAAAGAGACGATCTCGGGAAATATGTTCTCCGTCTTGCCCGGAGAGCAATAAATCAAATCCGGAAGTATACAGATGAACATTTCAGTGCAGTCTATGGTCTCCTGGACCCTGGTGATTTAGAATCAGACAACCTATTCGCCGATGCCTTGAGGTCAATTGAAGAGAAAACCTCTGCTTTATGCAGCTTGCATGCACTTAGCATGAACAATGTGAAATGTATGAACATAATACGTGCCTTTCTTGCTGCAGTAGCAGTTACTGATCTCACAGAAGGACACAGCATGAAACCGGAACTGCGCTTACTGTCCAAACAACAGTTCTGCATGTTGGTGGAAAACATTGATAAGGACATGGTAGTGATTGACAAGGCCACAAGTACAGAAGCAGATGGATGTTCAGAGATACTTATGATCGAAGTTGCAAGGAGGCTAGAGAAGAGGGGACCAACCATCCTTCTTGTCCAGGAGGACCTCAAGAAAAAGCTGCAGTGAGTGATTGGACTCATAATTCGGAATATATACAACCACCATAGCTGTTCCATACCTTACCAGGCCAATGCTAACGTGTGTTTTCTGCACTGCCCAATGGGTACCTGTAAGAAGGTGATGTATTTACCATGATAACTGAGGATTTGGACTAAATAATATATCTTTATTTTTCCAGAGAACAACATGCAGATATTGTGTCTCATATACTTGCTTCTGAAGAACTGGAAGACGTTTCTAGATATAACTGTCCTGAAATACAACACATCGTCGGAGCCAATATGAAAATGAATGACATCAAGAAACTTCAACCAGACCATGAAAGAAGTGGACAAACTGTCATTTGGCTTTTCCACAATTCTGAGGGTAACTATGTAATGGAATTACTAACTGGTTGTAAACTAATCTACATTAGATATTCTTACAACAGGAAGAACGAAATCAGAGAGTTTAAAATGTATATCACACTGATATTATATCAAATTTGCTTTGATATTCTGACAGCTCAAGAAAACGCCACACACGAAGGACCGCATTCCCTTGAGCGTGCAGATGAATTGAGAGACGACAACAGTGGTAAGAACAAACCAATTCATTATTTTGACTCCACTGTAAATTGATAATAAAAAATATATATACTAATACTCTAAAAGGCTCTCAAAACATTGTAAGGAAAGGCTTTTGTGATTCATGGGCAATCTCATGCTACAAGACAATCTGACAAATAGAGATATAATGCTGGGTCCAGGAAAATGTACAACCAAATCCATGTTGCAAATAGTGACCGTATTGCTGAAACTAAATGTGGAAGAATGATTGTACATATTCTCCGAAAGTATTTGGGACCAGTGGAATAAATACCATATGGGTTCATAAAAATAAAATGATTTAAAATAAAGTTCACTGAGAAAAGTGAAATGTGGACTTCTCATAGACAACACAGTGAGACATTCAGTGAGAGGACATTGATCAGAGTAAACGTCACCATGTGTTCCACCTTTTCTATTTTCTTTACCGAGTCATCAGGTTTGAACAAAAATCTGAACAAGAGGATTTTGCAAAGATGTCCGACTTAAGAGTCTGGTCCCGATTTCTCGAAACAAACTATGTCTATTTTTTTTCCTAAGTTAGAATTTTTATATATTCTCCGAAAGTATTTAGGACCAGTGGAATAAATACCATATGGGTTCATAAAAATAAAAGGATTTAAAATAAAGTTCACCGAGAAAAGTGATAATTTAGCTGTTTCAAACTGTCAAACTCAGTTAGAAATTTGAGTAAGAACTTTTGTTTCGAGAAATGTGGGCCTGGTATATGGAAGATATCATTCCATAATGGACAAATAGCCAGTTCCCTTCCACTCATATATAACATTAGCTAAATATCAACGAAACAGTGAAACAGCCTTGTCCATTTCAAAAGCATTTGGATCTATACATCAGGATTCTTATTCTTGACATGGAAAAAAACTGTATGACAAAGTAATGGTTCAGCCTTTCCTTCCTGTTTGCTGTCTGTCGCTGTGTGTGATGTTGCAACATACCTTTTCCCACCTAGTATCATCGCAAGCTTATGATACAGGAAATTGAACGATGCAGCTGATGTCATTCATGTTTTGATTTTCCATGCTGCATTTGTACTTACAAGTATTGTGATCTTTTATGATTCACTTACTTTCAGAACTCAGTTTCTCTGGAGAAACATCTACTTATGAAAGTGCTGATGACATGAGCCGTTCTAGAAATGAGGATGGGTACTGGTCGGAGGTGACTGAATCTGATGATGACGACATGGAGGCAATACAATCAAGTGATGATGCAAGGGAAGCAGGTGAAATACAGCTGCAAGATAAGTCAAGAGATGACAGTCTACGTGGTAGGACTATTTCCGAATACGCTTTGTCTAATGCTGCCTTACATTATGTTTGTGGCAATGTTATTATATTGTCATCTTTGTAAATTCTCCACCTTGACTCTGTGCACTTTTGACTCAGTATTCACTTGATGAAGGAGAAAGAATTATCTCTGAAACATCCTATGAAGAACAAAAAAAGAGAAGTTGTTATCCAGACAAATGTCATGTATTCATTGCTCATCTGATCTAACAGGAATTTCTAAAAACGTTCAGACGTTTTTTCAGCTCTTGTGTTCAAATGCCAAACCGTCAATCTTGCACAAAATATTTAGTTAAAATACCACTATGATGAATATTTATGACTGCATATTCCAATTTCAGACTGCGCTGAGCAAACCATCAAGCAATGTATTTCAGGAACGGCATCTTCACCGTTGCTGCCTCATGTGACAAAATGCCTTAAGGAACATTCTTGTACAACGATCATTGGTCAGCCTGGTGATGGCAAAACTACTCTTGCTTTCCAGGTTTTGTCTGAAATGCACAGAAAGAAATGGAAAGTTTATGTTGTGGAAACACCACAGGATTATTTTCGGATCCAAAAGAGTGACAGGTATATCATTCTTTTCAGCAACATTTTTGGCAATCCCAACTTTCAGTTTGACCACTACCGAAAATGGCATCCTGTCCTGCTAGACGTAAGTCAGGAACAAGTAGCGTCGGCTTCAAGATGTCAAGTGGTATATACAATATTCCTGTTCAGGAAAAATGTGTTTCAAACAGCACTCAAATATATCACTCCTTTCAAAAATACATTTTTTTCTGAACATCAAAGAATTGACTTTGAAAAGATTTATAAAGCAGAAGAGAAAATAACACTGGATACTGACAGGACAGCTGATAAAACATCAAATGATCATGTCACTGATTGTTCAAAGACAACATCACCCCTGCTACACAAGTTGTGTATGATGATAACACTAAGACATGAAGTTTTTAACACTCAGGCCATGGACAGGGAAAGTAGGTTTCGACAAATCCTCAAGAACTTGATGGTCAATGAAGGGATTCTGTCTTCTTTACAAATCTGTATCCATCAGGACTGCATCCCACATCCAGCTGAACTCTCAAATGTGGAACTAGGAAGACTGTGCACAGCGGCCGGGGCATCTCCTTTGAGAAGTAAGCAGCTCTCTGAGGCACTTACACAGATGGACAGCTACATCCTTAAGAAGTCAGCTCATGGATTCGTGTTCTCACACGCATGGACTTCAGAGGTAGTTGCGAAGGTTTTAGCTGAACTTGATGAAACTACATTTATAGTTCATTGCAGTCTCAAGTATTTAGAGCACGTCCGCTTGGAGCCAAATGAAGTTGCAGACTTTGATTATGCCATTATCGTCCACCAAAAGTCAGCAACGGTTCTTGCACAACGTCTGTGTGAAGAACTGTTGAAAGGTCATCTTCAGTTTGTCATGTCTCACATGTCACTGACACACCCAGTCGTATGCGACGCAATTCAAACACTGCTTCAAAGAGAGAATTTCAAAATGAGAGATGCACACTCAAAGAAACAAATACTGTCCTTCATTCCTATTTGCAACATACCCTCCTTAGAACTGAAATTGTTGGAAGTAGCTTCAGGAGGTATTTCCACAATGCAATGCCTTCGTATGTGTAGCAGATATGGTAATGTAAGACTCATGAGACTGCTTATCGAGAAGATCGAGAAAAATGCTCCCATGCTGCAGCAAAAGAGATACAACGTAGGAGAATTATTTAGAACCTGTGCTAAGTGGAATCATGCAGAAGGATGTCAGGTTTTGTTGAAGTATGTGGATGTCAACTCCACCAGTAAACGGGGCAACACAGCCCTTCACTACGCAGCCAGCTCGGATAACCTGGAACTGTTATCTCTCCTCTTGAATCAGGATGAAATTGATGTTGATGTTCTGAATAAGAAAGGGGAGACCGCGTTGGCAATGGCTTTGTATTGTAAGCATGAACAGGTGGCAGAAACTTTGATAAAAGCTGGAGCCAATACACTACTCAAAGATAAGTATGGTCGGACAAGCTTTCTGATAGCAGCACTTGTTGGGTCTGTGTCTATTCTAGAATTGTCACTGAAAACAGATCATAGATGCATTAATCACTGTGATGCCTTTGGAAACACGGCCTTGCATCTGGCAGCAATAAAGGGCCAGACAGAGGTGATCAAACTTCTCTTAAAAGAAGGTTTAGACATTCAGAAAGGAAACATGGACAGGATGACGCCTCTCCATATTGCAGCTACAAATGGACGATACTCTGTTGTGGATCCCCTTCTCAGCATAGAAAGAAATTCAGCTACTTCTAGACAAGACGGAAAGCGTTTTGTCCGAGGTGTGTCTGTGGATCTTAAAGATATTCATGGCATGGCACCGATTCACTACGCAGCCATGTGGGGTTATGAATATGTATTAGGAAGACTTTTGCAAAACAAGAGCGAGGTTAACCTGATGACCGAGAAATCTGAAACTGCGCTGCACTTAGCAACTCAGGGCAGCCACATTGAAACTGTACAATCCCTTCTCAGAAACAAGGCTGATCCGAACTTGTCTGATGGGACGGGAAGAACTCCTCTTCACATTGCTGCCGAGGAAGGACATCTAAAAATAGTAAAACTCTTTCTCAGGGAGAAGGTAGACACTCAGAAGGTAGATGAAGACAACAAAACAGCTCGTGAGTTAGCTTTTGAAAATAAACATCGAAGCATTGTGAAGGAGATTTCCAAAGTTCGAAAGAAAAGAACTGAAGGAACAGAACTCTCTCAATACATGTTGGAGAGCAGGCATGACCGGCACCCTTCGAGGGTTAAAGGGGAGAGTACAGTAAACTTGGTACCATTTGTGATCGCTATCATTATTGTGGTTTTGATGTTTGGTATTCTACACTATCATAACGTAGATCTCCGGTGACTGATCTGGTCACACAGTCGACAAAAAACATCCTCTTAAGGTTACAAGAATCAATTTGGAGTGGTTTAAAGAACCTATCATTTTGGGAAGTTCAGACAATTGTTCCTTATACTTAATTTTATGTACCTGTCATTGGACATATTTGAAGTTAGCAACCCGGAACTGATTAAGAGAATGTGTTTGTAGATTAGCAGTGATCTAGTTATAGAAATTTCGCAGCTATCTTGCATGTCACAACCCATAGAGTCACTGGACGGATAATCGAGACTGGTTGTGTTCTTGTGGTGGCTTTTACCTAGTACCTCCCTTGTGTTGGGGCCCCTTACTTGTGTCATATGTTCCTGTGTTTCATCAGATTGGGTGCCGCCAGTCGGACAGCATACTCTCACGTTTTCAAGATAATGTGGCATAATAATGTGCTGATACTTATTCATAAATGCATGCTTATGACATACATGTAGTCAATGGACTTTCTTGTGATTAGGGAAAGTTTTTTGTAACTTTTATGCTTATACAAACGATACTTTTGCTTTGATTATGTGATGATTGGAAAGGGTTTTCACGCTTTTAGTTTAGGATTTTAACAGTTTTCATCGCTTTAAAGAATATAGAAATATTTTTATTGCTTCTATTTCTATGGGGTCACCAGGATATGTTAATGCATTGTGTGATGCCATGCATTCTGACACAAAGTTGACATGTAGTCAGTGGACTTTCTTGTGATTAGGGAAAGGTTTTTGTAACTTTTATGATTATACTATGAAATGTTATTACGTTGTGTGACGCCAAGTATTCTGACAGTAAGTTGACATGTCACTGATAATGTTACTACATTGTGTGATACCATGTATTCTGTCAGTAAGTTGACATGTCACCGATAATGTTACTACACTGTGTGATACCATGTATTATGGCAGTAAGTTGACATGTCACCGATAATGTTACTACATAGTGTGACGCAATGTTTTATGGCAGTAAGTTGACATGTCACCGATAATGTTACTACATTGTGTGATACCATGTATTCTCAAAGTAAGTTCACATCTATGAAATCAAATCATATCAGTCTTACATGACCATCCTAGATACATTGAACACATTGGCACGTTGAACTGACCACTTCTACTGCTCACAGGACATATATCAGCTGTGAACACTGATGCCATGCTGTTCTGCTGACAACATTAAAAGAACAAATGATAATGAAATACAAGCACCATGGACTTATGTACTTTATTCATAATAAATGTTGGTTCATGAGACTTGATGTCCATTCAAAACATGGTCAGAAAGGCATATGAAATATAATATACAATTTCTGTGGTAATTTCTGTAGTACTCCTGAAGTTTAGCTTTGACATCAAATGACGCATTATTGTATCACCTGAGAAGGTAAACAATGTATGATTATAGCAAATAAAAAATTAAGGTCCCTTTGAGTTTATTTTAAATGTTATTTACTGTAGCATTTAAAGGACCTCAGTTTTTATCATAAAAGTATAGTTTGTATCAAACAAGAGTCATCAGAAGATGACATATCCCCCGGCCCCCACATCTTTGAAAGAATAAATCATCTGACAGTTACTTAAAGTCCAGCTTGATTTTACACTAAGTGCAAATCGTTTCCATGGAAATGATGAAAAACATAAATGACAAACGTCTGCAAACAGCAAAAAGGCACCACTTCAAGATCTGCATCACATAGCTGCCAAGTTTTACTGAAAGATATTAAGAAGTTTTTGAAACGAAACCCACCTCTCCCTTTTGAGACTAAGTCTAAATGGAAACCATGGAAACCTAGAAAATTAAAAAAGACAAAAATCTGTAAATAGCAAAAGGCACCACTTTGGGATCTGCCTCACATATCGGCCAAATTTTGCTGAAAGATATTGAGAAGCTTTTGAGTTGTGCTCTGGAAACGAAACCTACCCCTCCCTTTTGAGACTAAGTCCGAATCGTTTCCATGGAAACCGGGAAAAATAAAAATGCCAAAAATCTGGAAATAACAAAAGGCACCACTGAAGGTTCTGTTTGTTATATCTACCAAGTTCTGTTGGTAAATATTGAACGGTTCTTGAGTTATGCTCTGGAAACGAAGCCCACCCCTCCCTTTTGAGACTAAGTCCGAATCGTTTCCATGGAAACCGAGAAAATAATAATCACAAAAGTCTGCAAATAGCAAAAGGCACCACTTTGGGATCTGCCTCACATATCGGTCAAGTTTTGCTGAAAGATATTGAGAAGTTTTCGAGTTGTGCTCTGGAAACGAAGCCCACCCCTCCCTTTTGAGACTAAGTTCAATTTGTTTCCATGGAAACCGGGAAAAATAAAAATGCCAAAAATCTGCAAATAACAAAAGGCACCACTGAAGGTTCTGTTTGTTATATCTACCAAGTTCTGTTGGTAAATATTGAACGGTTATTGAGTTATGCTCTGGAAACGAAGCCCACCCCTCCCTTTTGAGACTAAGTCCGAATCGTTTCCATGGAAACCGAGAAAATAATAATCACAAAAGTCTGCAAATAGCAAAAGGCACCACTTTGGGATCTGCCTCACATATCGGTCAAGTTTTGCTGAAAGATATTAAGAAGTTTTCGATTTGTGCTCTGGAAACGAAGCCCACCTCCCTTTGAGACTAAGTTCAATTTGTTTCCATGGAAACCAGGAAAAATAAAAATGCCAAAAATCTGCAAATAGCAAAAGGCACCATTTAAGGTTCTGTTTGATATATTTACCAAGTCTTGTTGAAAAATATTGAACGGTTTTTGAGTTATGCTCCGGAAATGAAGCCCATCCCTCTTTAAGACTAAGTCCAAAACGTTTCCATGGAAACCGAGAAAAATAAAAATAACAATAATCTGTAAATAGCAAAAGGCACCACCTTAGGTTATATTGGACATATCTACAAATTTTTGTTGAAAAATATCGAACGGTCTTTGAGTTATGCTCCTGAAACGAAAAGATTACGGACGGACGAGGCGACGACTATATCCCCCTGCATTGCATGCTGTGGGGATAAAAGTACTTTCCACTGTATTTGCCACAAGATGTCTCAAGACATAATTCTATCCGATTCCATAGATCTAGTTGTATGTCTTCAACCATTCAGTGTGATAAAATTCAACAACCTTGGTAGTCCCGAGCCATGGCTGGATCCAACAGATACAGGGTCTTGACTGTCGGACCTCATCGTGGCTCTTGAAGTTACCACGGTTATGGGGATACACATGATACCAGTGAAAGTCACAATCAGAGATGCTAACCCCAAAATGTTACAAAAAAGTAGTAGCAAGGATCAAAATTAGTAGTTTGACCATAAAATTAGTATTTAACTGTGCTTAAAATCATGATGGATTCTGAGAAAGATAATATGACATTAATCAAGAGGGAAACTTTAATTTCACATACATTGTAACTTCAACAGCAGATTTCCAAATTATCAGCATTACATTTCTTCTTGTGATCTCTTTTTAGCGAAAATGTATTTAATAGACAAAAATATACTGAGTCAAAAAAGAAACTTCACAAAATGTAATTTGAAAAATAATGAATAATTTTTCTCTGATGATACATCTATGTATCCGAAATGGGATCCCTATCTTTCGACTCTAGAAAAACGTTAGCAAAACCCACTCAAACCCATCCATTCGTCGTGCAAATGACGTTAGTGCCAAATCAGGTTTTGCACGTGCAGTCGATCACGTGATCTTCGCATCGAAGTTTTCTTCATATGCACGTGTTTGCATTGGCCTCAAGAATTGAAAAAACCCTTTTAAACCACAGTTCTAACAGTACTTGAACTGCCAAGATTGTCAAATGTGCAACGTGAACGTGCCGTTGGCATATTGCAAGCGGGAAGATCAGTTATTGACGTCGCAAGAGCAATGCGATGCTGCCGTCGTACTGTGTATGACTTGCGAGGTCGTCTACAACAAACTGGCACTGCTTCTGATTGCCCAAGGTCGGGCCGTCCACGTGTGACGTCACGAGCAGAAGACCATCAAATCGTCCTACGTCACCTACGTGACAGATTTCTGCCGGCTACACGAACCAGAGCTGAGATGTTTAGAGGTCGACTGTACTCACAGACCATTGGAAATCGGTTGCGGGCTGCCAATTTCCATTCTCGACGTCCATATCGTGGGCCAATATTGACGCCGTTTCATCAACGTCAACGTTTGCTGTGGGCCCAACGTCACCTCCGATTGACCCAGAGAGACTGGAATCGAGTCTACACTCAGATTCGCGGACGGCAGGCATAGAGTCTGGAGACGATGTCGTGAACGGTATGCCCAATGTTGTGTACAGGAAGTCGACAGATTCAGGGGGCGGAAGTTGCATGGTGTGGGGGGCTTTCTGTGGGAACAACTGTCCCTGACTTCTGGTCATCCGTGGAAACCTCACAGCTGCTGCTTAACGCGACCAGGTGCTCACCCCTGAACTCGTTCCTGTCATGGTGGCTCATGGCCCAGGTCTACACTTCCAGCATGATAATGCTCGGCCGCATACCGCGATGTTGACACGAAATTTCCTTAAAAACGCTGGAATCAACGTCATGGACTGGCCATCGAGGTCCCCTGACCTTAATCCAATAGAGCACGTTTGGGATGCACTTGGGAGAAGGCTTCGTGGTCTTAGGAACCAACCTCAGAATGTGCAGGAACTTGGCGCTGCCTTGCAAGAGCAGTGGCGCAGAATCCCCAACCACGTGTTCACAAGCATCAGGCAGTCGATGAGGAGACGGTGTTTGGCAGTGGTGAATGCGCGGGGTGACCATACACGATATTAAACTGAGAAATTTCGCATTTTTATTCTTGTGACTTGACATTCTATATACCCATGTTTTGGAACGGCGGTGTAGCCTAATGGAACTGATTATGGCACTGTCAGTGTATCGAGTACATCACACAGATCTCAGCAATGAAATAATAACAATTCAAACATCTTACCATCTCTTGTTCTTTTATAGTGCCCTGAAGAAAGAATGTGAAGTTTCTCTTTTGACTAAGTATATATGTTTTTGTCTATATATCCGACTTTCAATCAGTTTTCTTCAAATTTCATAGAATTTCAAGTGCAGTCATATTGGCGTAGTTTGAGGCTAAAATTCGTAACGACTACGATAAAATTGTAGAGGTTGGCATCTCTGCGCAAAATATACACTCTCACACACATCATACACACAGACACAAAACACAATGCACACCAACTCTCTCCATGTTCTTTCCTAAGGCTATGACCTTGTAACGCAACTCGCATTTAATCTTTATAACAGTAAATATAAACATAATTTACACCAAAATATATGCTTGTATTGGATGAAACTAAAACATACAACACAGTTTCTAAGTATCACAGTAAGATATAAATATTTTATCTCCATATCAGGGTTTTCAATATAAGCAAGTGGATGAAGAGTTAAGTTTAATTGGGGAGAAAACTATAACAAGTGGCCTTTCAAATCTGAGGCAAAATGAAAAAGAAAGAATTACTGTTAGTCAAGGTTTTGTTTGGTCTGTCTTCATTAGACCAAAACCAAATTCATCAATCGTATACAGATCTTTACTCCCAAATACTGACTGCAGCTTGAAACGTTTTCTAAAGACATGTCACAAATAAATCAGATGCTAGAAATATTACTGCATCCTGTCTTTTCCATAGTGTGTCATTTACTCTGTTATGCCTTCTACTGCAGTATGCCTATTCATGTAGTATACCTTTTCCTGCAGTATGTGTGCCTATTATTGTAGTATGCCAATTCCTGTAGTATGCCTATTCCAGTAATATGCCTATTCCTGCAGAATGTCAATTCCTGTAATATGCCTATTCCTGCAGTATGCCTATTCCTGCAGTATATATGCCTATTCCTGCAGTATATATGCCTATTCCTGCAGTATGTATGCCTATTCCTGCAGTATATATGCCTATTCCTGCAGTATGTATGCCTATTCCTGTAGTATGTCTATTCATGCAGTATGTGTGCCTATTATTGTAGTATGCCTATTCCTGTAGTATGCTTATTCCTGAAGTATGCGACCGCCACGTGTAGTGGTAAGAGAGGAAGGTCACGGGTTCTATCTCTGGCAGCGTCATACCAAAAGAGGATAAAATATGGTACTTGTTGGTCCCTGCCTGTCGCTCGGCATTGGGTACAGCAAGGACACACACACACATGTATCATCATAGAAGTGAAATATTCTTAAGTACGAAGTTAAACCCAATTTCACCGCCCTCCCCTGTACTATGCCTATTCCAGTAATATACCTATTCCTGTAGTATGCCTTTTCCTGTAGCATGCCTATTCGTGTAGTATGCCTATTCATGTAGCATGCCTATTCCTGTAGTATACCCATTCCAGTAGCATGTCTATTCCTGTAGTATGCCAATTCCAGCAGTATGCCTATTCCAGTAGCATGCCTATTCCTGTAGTATGCCAATTCCAGCAGTATGCCTATTCCAGTAGCATGCCTATTCCTGAAGTATGCCAATTCCAGCAGTATGCCTATTCCTGTAGTATGCTTATTTCTTGTAGTATGCCTATTCCAGTGGTATGCCTATTCCTGTAGTATGCCTATTCAGGTTTATGCCAATTACTACTATTACATTACTTTGCCTACTTCTGTATTTCCTTATTAGGAGTCCTGTTACTTCTTCAAATCCTGCACTTGTATCTATGATCAGACTTCTGCACAGTGATTCATTTCACCTTTTTAAGGAAAACAAATCTCCACAGCCATTCATGGCACCATAAGGGACACAAATCTACATAGTGATTCCTGACACCTTAAGGGACATGACATGCCTTTGCTGTGATATTCGAGTCCCAACATGTATCAATATATATGTACTTACTTTGATATTCCAAGAGATGCTCCCAAACAACTAGTTTGTGTTTACTTGCACGACTGATTGTGTAACACCTATATGTACCAGTGATCAAATGAAGGCCACACCAATCAGGATGGTATCAGCCAGTGTTAATCACAATAAACGCAATATCACTTTTGGAAACCATACATAAATTCAATGCATAATGTGCAACATAATATCAGACATAAACTTGTGTTACATGGGGGGATTACTCACACTCCCAAGCCACAGATTAATTCAAGTTTTTCCCCTGAGGTCCATCCATTGCAACTGTGCACTTGTGTGACTAGTTCAGGGAATGTGTAATGGACTAGTCAGCGATGCCTGGATGCAATGGCAACAGTCCATAGGCAGAGTGATGCGGTCAAACATCTCAATTTCCCATTGACTTCCATAACATACAGTATCCACTCATAAAATTCAAAAACAGAGGCCCAGATAAGCTGCGTATCCGGGTAAAATACGCATAGAAAATTTCCAATTACGCATTGAAAATAATTGTTGCGTACCAATTACGCATTGAAAATGTTAGATACGCAAAAAGTTTAGAACAAATGCGTACGGAATATATTTATAAAAATCGCTTGCGTAATGAAAAAGACATCGATTGCTATCAAGTTGTAATGTTAGTATAGGACAAGTGTTGTACTGTCAGTATAGGATGAGTGATTTTTTTATGAAATGATTTCCATTATATTTAAGTTGGTTTTGATTAGGTATGACATAAGGCAGAACATACCTGCTTAGTAAACGTACTCAATGACATATACTTAGGTGAGTAAAATGACTGAAATACGCACATATTTGAAAGCAGTGGGTTATGCAAAATGAAATACCCACTCAACATTCATAATACCTACTCCAAAATACAGTGGGTACCATACAGTACCCACACGAGCTAAACCTTATCTGGAGCTCTGCAAAAAATATGATGGCGCATCTAATCTATACAGTCTTATCTAATCTACACACCGTCTTATCTTGTGTGGTCATGTGCATTAGAGCCCAGGCCTAGATTTTTTTCTAGCTCTCTTAGCACTACGATAGTCGTGTCATACATTAACATTAACTTACGACTATCTTAGCTAAGAGAGCTTCCAAAAATCTAGGCCCAGGTCACTAATCAGTTGAAGTTAAGCAATCTTGGAGCGGAGAGTCTTGGATGGGTGACCGTGTTTGGCAGCTTGACTCCTGTGAGTTTCTGGTACTTCAGTTCTGACCCATAATGAGGCATATGTGACACATATTGGTCTCATCCTAAGCAAGTGGATTTGTTCCTAAATTGCCTCTGTTCACCCAGCAGTGAATGGGTACCCGGTGGGATAAGTAATGTGACTGTTAACCTTCTAATGCCTCACAGACAGCTTGGGTTATCCAGGTAATAATATGTTATCGCTTTGATCATGCACTTACACTATATACACTGAACCACACAGTGGAGTTTGACTATTAACAAGTAACAAACCCAGTCTATGTCCAGGTATGGACATGGATTCAAACTCGGACAACATTGCTGATCCATACCTTCAAGAATCACCATGACACTACATGTTTTGGCTTTCTGTCAGTTTGCTGAAAACTAACTGTTTGAGAGGCATTCTAGAAGTTGTATGCAATAGGAATGACAAGACCTTATGGATGATCAAATATACAATAAAGAAGTTGATCAACCATAAAGACTCATTCCTGCTGAAAATTGTCTTCGAAATTCCATTACATGCTTTATAGTGTCTTTGTAATCACAATTCCCCTATCAGTTTCGGGGTTTATGTGATATTAAACAGGTTTTTCGGAAAGATCTGCAACTGAGGAAGAAGAAGAGTTTGGATCAGAAATTTGGGGGCCGATTGGCTCTATGCCGGAAGAGTTTCCATCAGCAAGGGGAAAGAGGTTGACACGGACGTCCATCCGAAGTTTTGGGTCTGCTTCCACTTGAGCACTGTGTTCATGCAAAGGCTCCTGACGGGCTCCAGTTGTGGGTTCAACTGGCTCACGGGGCTCGAGATTTTTAAGCCGCCCCAATTGGTCTCGGAGATTTTGCTCCGTCAGGTAAGCATACATGGGCATGGCATTGTCCCAATGAAGCTTC
Source organism: Haliotis rubra (assembly GCF_003918875.1). Taxonomy (NCBI): domain Eukaryota; kingdom Metazoa; phylum Mollusca; class Gastropoda; order Lepetellida; family Haliotidae; genus Haliotis; species Haliotis rubra. Next base: position 7,084 of record NW_025766062.1, on the reverse strand, counting down.
AGATAGGTGTTGTACGTTTGGCGCCCACCACGCTGAGGCGTACATCATCAGGCCCTCATCAATATTATTATTATGTTTTACAGATTAAGATACATTATTATTAAGTGATATTATACGTAATATACCTATTAGTATATTATATTGTTCTAATGAAGATATTACCCTGTTGTGATCTGAATAAGATCATGAGGAAACATATCTTTTGTTAAATACGGTAACCTGTTTGAATCACTAAGCATGCTTTGACAGCATAGCCGGAAGAGCCACATTCTACGCCTCACGCGACCATAACTATTGCCGAGACAGCCACATCAAATTTGGCTATCTGTTTTTGAAAAGTGGTTTTCCCGAACTGTGACCACTAACCCTCTAGAGCCTCATAGGCTATGTCACATCTAACCCTCTAGAGCCTCATAAATGTGGTTTTCCTGAACTGTAACCATTCACCCAGCAGTGAATGGGTACCCGGTAGGATAAGTCATGTGACCACTCACCCTCTAGAGGCTCATAGGCAGCTTGGGTTATAAGGGGTAATAATGTCTATAATGTCGTATGCGCTCAGAGCATGTCCGTGCGGTCTTTCGGTCCCAGGTACAATTAGCTTGTCCTGTTATACCAGGGTCAGTCCCAGAGAAGCGCATCTGACAGCTTCAAGTAGCTTCTAACTTCTAAACCACAAAGGTTTGTACACCTAGTATGAATGCACCTAATACCCTACTACGAGTGCTGTTTTCTAATGTTAATGAAATAGTTAGCTATGTTTTTTAGGTGAGCTTTTCTAGTCAACGTGTTTTCATTGGGTAATATTTTAAAACTGTGTAAATTGATATTCTTAGTTTTCCAACATTAGTGGCTCTGAAAAAAATGGACACATTTGTATTTCCTTAAAATATGAATATTGAGAGGATTGTTTTCATAAAAGAGCTGCACGAGTAAAGTAGTAGGGATGGGGTCTTTAAATGAAAAGGTGATATTTTTTCGGTAAACTGTCTACTGTTGCTGTGAGTAGGTTTTATTACACCGCAACGGGACCCTACAACTGGAAATGACGCCACCGTAAGTATAGAGGCTGTAGAGTCCCCACGTCATTTCAACCACAGCACATCCGGGTATTCCAACAGACGCTGGCTCCATTCTGTGTACGGTGTTGGTGCAAACAATACATAATTATCTTTGTGGGACGTTATGCTGTTCTAAGACGTCAGCGTGGACATTTACTAGGACGATTTTGTGTAAACGTTCAGGCATGGTGAGGTGAGGTGAGGTGAAATTGGGTTTAACGTCGTGCTTGAGAATATTTCGCTCATATGACGACGTGCATGGGTGTGTATGTGTATGTGCGGCTGCTTGTACTAGCCCAGACTGAAGCTGGTTTTATAGTGCTAGCCCACTGGAGATACCATGCCGCAATGAAGCATGAATACCCACCTCAGACACATTATACTGACTCCGAGCCTACCAGTCCTTTTGTTGTACCCATTAATGCCGACAAGTACCATATTTTAACGTCTTTTGGTATGACGCGGCCTGGGATCGAACCCGCGACCTTGCGCTCTCCGGGCGGACGCTCTAACCACTACACCACGGAGGCGGTCTCAGGCATGGAATCTTAGGCACTGGCTTAGGAGTGTGGTTCAGTTATAAACCTCGTTTTAGGTCGACATCGGCGAACCAGTTTCAACAGACATAGGAATGAACATGCTTCGGCCCAAACAGAGCAGCTGATGTCACGAGACCAGGACTTCGGGAGTGGCATTGTAAAGATATGGGTAACCATATCCTGTACCCACCTGGTGCACGTGTAGTGAGTAAGCTGGGTTTTACACCGCTTTTAGCTGTCACGGCGGGGAACACCAGAACTGGGCTTCACACATTGTGCCCATGTGGGAAATCGAACCCGGGTCTTCAACGTAACGAGCGGAAGCTTTAACCACTAGGCTACCCCACCGCCTCTGGTGCATGTGCAAGGCAGTTTGCAGCTTAAAGAACAAATAACTTTTGTTTTTTGTACTCTTTTAACCATTACATATGTGGTTAGTCTTAAGCGGAACACCAAATTCGTTCTTAAAAAACTTGTGGTTAATAAATACCGAGTGATTAAAAGTTGCCAAAAAGTCGCCAACTTCACTCTCGACCGCCAACGAAACCACAATGAGAGGTTACCTAACTCTGTCGCCAATGACCTTATGTGAGGAAGGATTTTCAGTTAGTTGTATATATAGTCACTCTCCTACCCAGAGTTCCATGCGGCAAGCCAGCATAGTATCTCTGCCACAGGCCAGAAAAATGTGACGATACGTCACATTTTACACAGTCCTTTCAAACAAATAAATATACAGATAGGAAATTCCCTCAAGTACAGTTAAAATCAATTACCACATAGAACATGAACATAGTTGTATTCACAGGAAAGCAAACGAAGTAGATAGCACTGCACTACTTGAAATGCGCGCAGTGAACCATTGTTTCCATCAGTTGTTCGGCTCACCTTCCTTCCGATAGCCCCCTCAAACACACACACACACACACACACACACACACACACACACACACACACACACACCTAACGCTACTATTTTGGCATCTACTACAGTTGATTACTATGTACAACTGGGAATGGGTTTGGGGGATGAAACGCCTGTGAAAAGAGCCAAATGCTTTTGCTGTTTGGATTCCAATCCGTGGAGACTGTATTTTGTTGGGGGAGGGAAGTGGAAGAGGTTTACAAAAAATAAATAAATGTTGGGACCTTATAAAAGCATCAAGGACAATGTGTCCAGGATTACTTCTGGACATGGCAAGAGGGAAGGGAAGACACCGGAAGAAAAGAGGGCCACTAAAAGAGTAAAACATAAAGGAGTCACCTTTGTCGAAAGTTATTTCAGTCTGTCTCTGATAGTCATGTGCCTTGTCCATCTGAAGGTGTGCCCGACAATGTTATTTTGAAATCAGGGTAATCGATAATAATTCACCCTATATAGATAGTCTTTTATCTACTTATGACGTCATTTTGGGTATACTTAATATCCTACTTATGACGTGGTATCAGTTACACTGTCCATGTAGTGTTGTTCCGTGCCAGTGCACTGCAACATATAGTTTACCGTGATCTTTAGATTACGAGAGCTCATACCGTTGGAATTAGTATGTAAAACAGATCCAAGCCATCTCTTCACCTCGTTCCATCAGTCTACCTGATGTGGCGTAATGTATGTAGTGACTTTGGTGTTGACTTGTGCTGCCTCAGGTAAGCTACGTCTTGACATGGGCGCCGCCATGTTGTGACGTCATAGCGAGGTGTTTTAGAAGGTTTCTGTATCTAGGATTTTACGTCACAATAGAAATAACGGAGATGAGGGATTTCTTCGATTAACGGTTGAGACAGACAGACGAATCACTGAGAGTTGGATGGTTGCATCTCCATCGTAGGGAAGAAAACCATGAATAACATGTAAGTTTACACCCGGCTTGCCGGAGGCACTATACTCGAAGAAGCGCATGTAAAATCTTTCTACTGTTGTAACTATATTTATTGTACTGTACCTTATAACTTGTAGAGTAACGCTTTGGGCGGCGTGATTGCATATGTCTTTACTGTTAGAAGTTTGCTATTGTTTATAATAAATTTTGCTGTTGGTAACTTTTAAGACTTGTGAAATCATTTACTAGTTAAAACTGTTGTGTTGCCGTGGCTGGAAGAGAGTGATCCACATACCCACATTGTCGTAGTAAATACCTCTCCAGCCACCCCGTCGACCGTTACAGTTTTATGGTGGCAGCGGCGGGATCCATTTTGGATCACCTAGTAAACTGTGACTAGTAAATTAATTTATTATAAATGTCAAGTAATATAGTGAGTAATTTGCAGTTTTATTAAATCATTTGTATAGTACTGAATATATTAGTCATGGCAAGTCCTTTGAGTAGTGCTGATCCTTTGGATGGTCCTGCTGGAAACTTACGTTCTCGTCGGATGCAAATCAATCCAGAGTTAAACTCTGAGTTAAATTCGGGAACATTCTCCCAGGTTACATGAACAATTCTCCTGTTCATAGACAATCTTTGTTGAACCTGTACCACCACCAAACACACCACCTGCCATGGTGAGCTCAGATTCAAACTTATTGGGTCTTGTGTCACAGCTGTCAAGCTGCATGATAAGTCTATCACAGAGAATTGATTCTCTAGGTCGCTCTGCTAAGAATAATTCTGTGGGAAGAATTTCGCTTCAGCTGCAAAAATTTAATGGTACCGGTGATTACCGTGTGTTTGAGTCACAGTTCTCAAACCTTGCAGCCCAGTCCGACTGGAGTAATGCCTGCCGCCCAAATAATGGGTTGCGCTCTGAGGGGGTAGCCTCAGAAATTCTATTCTGGCTTACCTGAGAGACAAAGATGTGATTTTGTGTGGCTCTCTCAATGTTTGAGAAGAAGATATGCTAGCTCTCTTCCGGATGTGAGGCAAGAAGAATTGCTCACCCGTGTTCGCCAGCCAGGAGAACGAATTGCTGATTTGCGTGATGAAATCTGGTGTCGTGCTCAAGGTGCTTACCCGGATTTGTCGTACGAACTACAAGAAAGGCTTGCTTTTGTTGCGGGCTGTAGGGAAGGAATTACGACTTCGATTCATGGACCGTGGGGTCAGTACACTTCAAGAGGCAGTTGATGTTGCTGAGATGTACGAGTCCATCGTAGGGAAGCCCGGTCAGAACAAACCGGTGAGAGCTCTCAGTCCTCATCCTTCTTCTGGGAGAAGAGTTCACTTCAAGAAGGAGGATTCAGAGGACCAGCGCTTTAAGATGTTGACTGATCAATTGTCAGAGCTTCAGAAGACAGTTGAACGATTGGCCTCTGTACAGCAGCAGCAGTCGTATTCAAGACGTCACCAGTATCAGTCTAGAGGCCGCCCAGGTCACCAAAGATCTGGAGATAAGAATAAACATGTCAGTGGTTCAGAGCATCATCAATCTTTTTCCCGAGAGAGAAAAAGATCAGGGGAACGAGGCACTCCTCTCTCTCGTTCACCGAGTACAGGCAGACACTCCAGTACCTGTTATAAATGCAGTGGGACTGGACACTTGGCATCCGAATGTCCAAGTAAATGCCACATTACCGAGCAATCGGGAAACGATCACCCACCTTCCCGGTTTAGGTCGGGATTTGGTGGAGTCTGATAAAAATGGAGCCGCAAATCCTAAAATAACAAAAACAAGAGGTCATATGGAGGGAGAGATTTGTTTGGTTTCTGATCAAGGGGGGACAACTCCTTCAACACTCACTCCATCTGACGCGATTCCTGTCAAGGCCAATTTCCGAGCCTGTTTCAATATTGGCGATAAAGGCCAACTTGTCAATCTTAAGATTGGAAACGCTTTACTTCACCCCCTGCTAGTGGATACCGGTAGCCAGGTATCTCTAGTGTCCCCTGCCATGAGTAAACGATTGTCTTCATCTGTAGCTGTCAGTTCCGTGGACTTCATGCTTGAAGCTGTAAATGGAAGTCTGTTTAAAGCCCATGGTCTTTTTCAAGCACCTGTTCATGTGAGTGATGATATTTACCCCACTGTGGAGGAATTTCTGATTGCAGAGGTGGATAATTCCCATGAATGTGATGGTATTCTTGGAGTAGATGTGTTGGAGAGACTTGAGGGTCTGATTGACATCGCTGGGTCGAGAATCCGGATGCTTGGCAGTTGGTTGCCAATGGTTGGATCAGAAACCACTGTCAGCATTGCTGATGACGTTCACCTACCACCTCACTCCGTTTCCTACGTCCAAGTTTCCTTGCCGGGAGTTAATCAAAAACCGTCCTCAGTCCTTGTTGAACCCTGTAAAGACATACTTTTTTACACAAGGTTTAATGATGAGTAACTCCATAGTTCATAATGAAACTAAAGCAGCCACAGTTAAAGCCATTAATGTTTTAGACAGCGAATACACTTTAACTAAGGGAGAATTATAGGTCAATGTTATGGGACTAAAGTCATAGAACCTAACATAATCCCAAAGAGAGTTTCTAAGGTTAGGGTTGCAAATCCCGAGGTTCCCGAACACTTAGTAGATTTGTTCGAGAGAAGCCAAGATAATCTTACCCTGGAACAACAGGAAAAACTCAGAGATCTCCTGTATACTTACAGAGATATTTTTGCTAAGAACGATGATGACCTAGGTCGTACAGGTCTGGTGAAACACCGTATTGATACTGGGGATGCTAGACCCATCAAGCAAGCTCCACGTCGCCAAACTCTTGCTAAGCAAGAAGCAGAGGAGAAAGAGGTTGCCCGAATGTTAGAGCAAGGCGTTATTCGTCAATGGAATAGTCCTTGGTCTTCCCCAACGGTATTAGTGCAGCGCGCTGATGGTCGATGGAGATATTGCTGTGATTTTAGGATGCTCAATGGTGTTTCTCGTAAGGACAGCTATCCCCTTCCTCGAATAGACGATTGTATTGACTGTCTAGGAGGGGCAACCATGTTCTGCACGATGGACCTTCAAGCAGGCTACTGGCAAGTGGAGATGGACCCTCGAGATCGAGAGAGAAACAGCTTTTGTCACTCGTTCAGGACTCTACGAGTGGAATGTCCTCCCATTCGGACTTTGTAATGCTCCGAGTGTTTTGAGAGACTAATGGAAACATTCTTGAGAGGCTTACAGTGGAGTGAATGTCTCTGTTTTTCTTGACGATATAATTGTCTTTGCAAATTCCTTTGATGAGGCACTTTTACGACTAAAATCTGTTTGGGACAGGCTGACTGTAGCAGGTTTAAAGTTAAATCCTAAAAGTGTCATCTCTTCAGAGAAAAGTCAACTTTCTCGGCCATGTAATTTCTGCTGACGGGGTTCACACCCAGCCAGAGAAAATAAACTCTGTTAGATTGTGGCCTACTCCTAGATCTCGCAAAGAGATTTTACGATTCCTGGGGCTTGCAAACTATTATCGGAGATTTATCAAAGACTTCTCCAGAATTGCAAGACCCTTACCTTGCCTTACCAGTCCCTCAGTTGATTTTGAGTGGACTGAGTGTACTGACCGAGCATTCATGAATCTGAAGAGGCTCTCACCTCAGCACCCATATTTGGTTTTC
>NW_025766061.1:0-71052 GCF_003918875.1 Haliotis rubra | reverse complement strand
ATCACTCCTGTTAATAATGCCATAAGCAATGTGCTTGTCTCTACAGCAGGTAAGCTTTTTGGCTTTAAATGCAAAAATCAATCGCTTCGACATCCCTTAAAAAATCGCACTAATCAACCTTGGTTTGGCAAACAATGCAAAATTTCACGGGGAAAATACTTCGAAGCAAAAAGGATATACCAAAATTGTAAATCATCCCAGAACAAATCTCGATTGCAAAATGCCAATAAACATTACAAAAAAATGTCTATAGTTTTCTAATAAACATACTAAATCCATCCAGGATAAACTATAATTATATTTCCTACGTTTGAAGGATGAATTAGTAGGAAATTGTTTTCTCCTAGCGGTGTGTAACGAGAGTTACTTGCCCGTGGGGTGGCGCTGTTAAGGATATATAAGGGTTACTTAATTTGAATTGGTCATTCTCGCTGAAAGTACACCACGGCCGCTTTATGATGGACGCTAATGCTAAACTTGACGCCATCTTGAAACAACAAGAAGCGCTACAGTCCTCCATTGATAGTAAGATTGGCGCATTAAGAGATGAATTCGTTCAAACTACACTTGATCTTAAGAAGCTGAAAGCTGAAAAAGACTACGCCTGGTCTCGTGAGGGCAATAAAATTCAGTATAACTTCAACGAAGAATCCATTACATCTCTTAAAAAGGTGCTCACTGCGTTGAGTTCTTCACGTTTGGAAGACGCTGAGACGTTACTGTCTGAAGAGCTCGACAGGTTGACGAGAAGAAATAAACTTATTAAGATAGCGGATTCTTCAGACGGGGGTTGGGAAACCGTCCGGCAGTACGTCAGCAATGAGTTGGCAGACGATTCTGACGATGATAAGAAAATCATGCGCGCAGACAATAAAGCCGTCAAGAAACTCAGACAAAAGCGTGCTAGGCAAGCTCCTTACTCGGCCAGTAGGTCCTTACGAAGATCGTCTACGTTTCTCCGGCCCGTGCAGCCTGCTTCTAGTGCTCATTCTGCTTCTTCTGTGCATCCTGTCCAGTCCACGTCCTCACATCTTTTTCGTGGCAGAAGCCAGAGAAGCGGAGCATGTTTTGCGTGTGGAGAATTTACACACTTTAGAAGAGACTGTCCATACACCGCCAGCGGAACTGGAGCCACGTCGGGAGGTGGAGTTGGGAGTTCAACCACAACCCAGTAAAGCAGTAGACAAGGACTTGGCAGTTAAGTATTTATGTCATTCTGTTGATTCTAACTTAACGGACGATTACTTTGAATATGAGCAAGGTACTTCTGAAATCAGAGTTAGGGGTCGTCTCAAAACGAACATTCAGTTTTGGAGAGATATTGGTGCATCTGAATTTGTTCTTGACATTATATCAAATGGTTATAACATTCCATTTGTATTCAAACCGCCTCATATGTTTTTGGAAAACAATAAATCAGCCCTTACGCATTCTACTTTTGTTACAAAGGCTATTGACGAGCTTCTCAAGAAAAATCTCATCAGCAAGTGTGTTACGGCCCCCAGAGTAGTCAGTCCACTGTCTGTGTCCATACAGTCTTCAGGGAAGAAACGATTGATCCTTGATCTCTCCCGGGTTAACAAGTTTGTTTACAAGTCTAGCGTGAAGTACGAGGATTGGACCACATTCTTAACATATGTGAGCAAGGGTGATTGGTTAATCAAATTTGACATACATTCTGCATACCACCACATCGATATATTCTACCCTCATACTGATTATCTTGGATTTACATGGCGTGATACTGGTGGTGATATATGCTATTACAAATTCTTAGTTTTACCGTTTGGTCCGACTTCAGCTCCTTACGTATTCACTAAGGTTACACGTCAGATAGTGAAGAAGTGGCGTGCTGATGGACACAAAATTGTTACGTTTTTGGACGATGGAATTATGTCCGGTGCTTCAGAGGATTTAGCTTTATCACAAGGTGCAGTCATTAAAACCGATCTCGTATCTTCAGGGTTTGTCCCCAAAGTAGAGAAGTCACTCTGGCATCCATCTCAATCCATTGAATGGTTAGGGTTTGGACTGGACACTACGTGTTTAACTATGAGCATTCCTCGGAGGAAGATAGATAAGTTGAAACATACTATCTTGCATATATTAAGGCTGCATCCTAGACGTATTGCTGTGAGATCTGTTGCGAGTGTGGTGGGTCAGGTAGTATCTATGAAACCAGTTATCGGACCAGTAGCTCAGCTAATGACTAGGTTGTTGAGTATCGATGTAGCCAAAACGTGGTCTTGGGAGAATAAGATCTCTTTATCTCCTGGAAGTGTTGCCCAGCTGAAATTTTGGCTGAACAAAATAGATATATATGTGTCTAGATCTCTTATTGAGACGAGCTTGGTTAAGAGGATTGTTTACTCAGACGCCAGTGACAGTGGTTTTGGTGGATTCAGTGTTGACGTTGATTGTGTAATTTCCCATGGGCAGTGGAATCAGGAAGAAGCAAGACAGAGTTCTACTTGGAGAGAACTGAAGGCGGTGTATATGGTGCTCGCGAGTTTGGTTTCTTCTCTCGATCGCCGTAAGGTTAAATGGTTTACAGACAATCAAAATATCGTCAGCATTGTAGACAAAGGCAGCATGAAATCTCACTTGCAGTCCATAGCTGTGGACATCTTTGACGTATGTCTTAAGCATAATATAGATCTGAGTATTCAGTGGCTTCCTCGTAATGGTAATTTGCAGGCAGATTACCTCAGTCGACTTGTGGACTATGATGACTGGGGTATTGCAAGCGTTGTGTTCGGGAGTATTGACAAGTTATGGGGTCCACATCATGTGGATAGGTTTGCATCTTACTATAATGCTAAGCTGGAACAGTTTAACTCCCGCTACAGTAACCCAGGATGTGCTGCTGTAGATGCATTCACAGTCACATGGAGAGAGACCATGAGTTGGATAGTACCCCCGATTTGTCTTATACCTCGAGTTTTGAAACACATGGCGGAATGTCATGCAGTGGGAACTTTAGTCGTTCCAGAGTGGAAATCGGCTTGTTTTTGGCCTTTACTTTGGAAAAATGCTGTCTTCATGCCTGAGGTTAAGTCTTACGTGTATCTACCTACGTTGAAAGAATCATATGTACCCAGCAGGATTAAGGGAGGATTATTTGGTGAACAAGATTTGCATTTTAATATGATTGCACTGTTGATTGATTTTCGTTGATTCTGTATAATTGTGTTTTGCAGATGCATTTCATGATGCTTACCAGAGTGATCTGTCGTCTTTGCCTGATGAGGTGGCTGAACTTGCTGCTGGGTTACCGGACCTGTTGTGTCAGTCCAGAGCTCAGTCAACTGTGAGCAAGTACCGTTATGGTTATGCTGCATGGAAAAGGTGGGCGAAGAGTAGTAGCATGCCTGATGTATTGCCTATTGCACCGTTGCATTGTGCCATATACCTGTTGTCGATTGTGCAGCGAAGTGAATCTATTTCGCCAGTTGTAAATGCTTTTTATAGCTTAAGGCATGCTCATACGGTTATTGGGCTGGTAAGTCCGACAGACAGTATGCTAGTGAAAAATGTTTTGGAGGCAGCTAAGAGGAAGTTAGCTAGGTCAGTTGTGAAAAAAGAGCCGGTAACTGTTGAAATTTTGAATTCTTTATTCGATTCAAAAATTGTAGATCCATCTTTGTACAATTTACGGACAATAAGTATGTGTTTACTAGCTTACGCAGGATTCCTGAGATCCGAGGAACTACTAAATATAACACGTTCAGATATTGTGTTTTACAATTCTCATATGTTATTGTTTATTGAAAAGTCCAAAACTGATGTTTACCGAGATGGTGCTTGGCTTGTGATTGGGAGAACAGGTACAAAACTTTGTCCGGTTGAATGTTTGGAGAGGTATTTACAGGCTGCTTCAATTAATCCTCAGTCAGATGTGTACATCTTTAGAAATGTTACAAAGTATGCGGGACAGTATGAGCTGAGGAGAAGCAACAAACCTATGTCTTATACTAGGTTGCGAGACATATTTTGGAGGCTTTGACACCGTTTGTTAGTGACATTAAACGGTATGGTTTGCACAGTCTTCGTAGTGGAGGCGCTACTGCTGCAGCTAATAACGGTATACCAGATCGTATGTTCAAACGCCATGGTCGATGGCGCAGTGAAAAGGCTAAGGACGGTTATGTTAAAGATAAACTGGAAAACAGGATCAAGGTGTCTCTGTCGCTCGGTCTCTGATTTTCTTTGTAATCTCGCCGTGCACACCTAGCAGCGTGTCCCAATGTTGATCATGAATGTGTTTTGTTGTTACCGAGTGTAACAGTGTTATGTAGGAGAAATTATATTTCCTACGTTTGAAGGATGAATTAGTAGGAAATTGTTTTCTCCTAGCGGTGTGTAACGAGAGTTACTTGCCCGTGGGGTGGCGCTGTTAAGGATATATAAGGGTTACTTAATTTGAATTGGTCATTCTCGCTGAAAGTACACCACGGCCGCTTTATGATGGACGCTAACGTAAAGCTTACTGTAAAGATATATATATAGATTTATTTTTTTTTATTTCCCAATAGTTATGTATTCATAATGAAACTATGTTCATATGTTGCAGGTGTTGGTTACTGTCAGGAGACATATTAGGTGTGCATGTTATATGGCTGTATCCCGGCTGGAGAGCCATGATAATACTCACAAGTTTGTATATTGGAATGAACTGATTTGTACATTGATGTAGTGTAGAATTGTTGGGCTGAGGAGCCGTTATAATACCTCTATTCATAATTTGAAATGACATTACAATATTTTGAATATGTTAGGCTGAAGAGCCGTTATAATACTTCTAATTCATATTTGTATATATGTTAGGCTGAAGAGCCGTCGTAATACTTCTATTCATATATTGAAATGAAGCAAATACAATGTTTGTATATATTGTTAGGCTGAAGAGCCGTTATAATACTTCTATTCATGCATCTAAGCGTATGGTGTTTTATATATGTTGCTGGCTGAAGAGCCTTTATAATAACTGACGTCAGATATAATGACCGATATATTCATCTCTATTTGTATATCCCTTTGAGGCTGAAGAGCCATTATAATACAGTTACTTTAAAGATTGGTGTTTTACTGTTGGTTGAAGAGTCATTATACTGCTGTAACAGAGAGGAGTATTTATTAAACACGGACTCTATTTATAAGTAATGGTGATGTTATCACATTGCCCTGTTTATTTACATTATCAAAATATGAATGTTTTGTAAGGTTTATTCCAACACATGTAAGGTACCTTATATCTAAGGTGAACATAGTCTGCTGTAGACCCTCCAGTACAGGTTGCTGTTGCATACGTTGAGGGAACACGGTTCCAGAGTTTTTAACTTCCTATGAAGGTTTATCTCTGGTTTTACGTGTGTTTTGTTGTTACCGGGCTTCAGCAACGGACTGCTAAGTTTAACATGTATTGTACCTAGTCTGGGTGAAATATTTGTCAGTGTAAACTGAATTTGAATGCCGATGACATGGAAATAAAATCTTTCGGCCGTTGCACACCCATAGCAGCGTGTCCCAATGTTCTATCGATCATGACCGTCTGGAGTGGGCTTTTGTTGTTACTGCAGTGTGTAACAGTGTTATGTAAACTAGAGATTATGTCCTCTGATCCTTGAGATTTGCAAAATATATTACATTCTTTTCATAATTATTGTAAAAAATGGAAACTTAAAATTAACACATCCAAAAGAAGTTTCAATATTGGAGATACTATCCTGGAAAATGTAGATTATTATCCGTATCTTGGCATTACACTACAAAAGAATAGTAAATTTACTAAAACCAAACGTATACTGGTGGAAAAGGCAACAATAGCAATGTTCTTTGTATTACGCCAAGGCAGAAAATTTAAACTTTCTATTGATTGTCATTTGAAATTGTTTGATTGTATGGTCACCCCGATTCTTCTATATGGATGTGAGGTCTGGGGTTTGAAAATACTTCTTGCTTTGAAAGTGTCCATCTAGACTTTCTCAAATATTTAGTATAGCTCAGGAAAAGTACAACTAACTTTATGTTATATGGCGAGTTTGGTAGATTCCCTCTTGTAAATGTTATCAAAAGCAGAATTGTATATTTTTGTACTGAAGCGTAGTAGGGCCACGGTGAAATTTTTTTTGGGGGGTCACTATCTCCTACGTAGGACTTAACATCTCCTACGTAGGACTTAGTATCTCCTACGTAGGACTTTATATATCCTTTTTAAGGATGGTTATTAAGATGAGAAATGTTTGGCTATGCAGGACGTTAGATAGTCGAAATGTTATTTAGTGAATATTCATGACGCTAACGCAGTGTTACTGTACAGTGTTATTGTGTGTGTATTACGTTAGGGTGACGTGGACCCTGTTCTAATTGCAGTTATGGAGGTTTGGGTATGGTTATGTATAATCTATCATACATACATCTATTCACACACACACACACACAGACAGAGAGAGGTGGTTCGGGTGAGGTTGTGATATGAAACTCGGGTTATAACACGACCTCCGCAAGTTGTTGTTTGTCTTGATGGGGGTAGGTTGGATCGGATGCAACGCTCGTTTGCGGTTTTATTCGTAAATGTTTACAGGTTCACTTGCCTGGGCTGGACAAGTGTTGAGTGCGGCGTAAAACAATACGAAATTCAAAAAGTCAAAGAATTGTCATTATAGTTATTTGTATAAATATAAGGGGATACGTACACATAGATTGCCACCTATAGTCTAAGACACGTCTGTACACGCAGATTATGATTCATTTGCAACGACCTCTGAAATATCCAACGCATAATAGTAAATCGTAACAAAGTGCAACATATAACAGTGAACTAACTGCAACGCGTAATAGTAGAGCAAACTGAACGCAAGGCAGTAAAGTATAACAGTCGGTCCAACACAGTAATGTACAACAATTAGTTGAACACATGACTCTAATAGTGAAGAAAACAGTAGACTCTAATAGTAAATGAAACACATGATAGTAGACTCTAACAGTAAATGAAACACATAACTGTAGACTATAATAGTGAATGAAACGAATGACTGTAGACTCTCACAGTGACTAAAACAGTGAAACAGGAGATTCTGTGCGTGTCTGGGGATTTAAGTCGACCGTTTCAGATTAATCTATATAAATGTATATCGATCATCTCCTACAGGAAATATTAAGTCCCACGTAGGAGATACTAAGTCCAACGTAGGAGATATTTAGTCCTACGTAGGATATACTAAGTCCTACGTAGGAGATATTAAGTCCTACGTAGGAGATACTAACTCCTACGTAGGAGATACTAAGTCCTACGTAGGAGATATTAAGTCCCACTTAGGAGATATTAAGTCCTACGTAGGAGATATTAAGTCCTACGTAGGAGATATTAAGTGCGACGTAGGAGATACTAAGTCCTACGTAGGAGACAGTAAGTACTACGTAGGAGATAGTAATACCAAAAAACATTTCACTGTGGCCCTACTACACTTCCGTAAGATCATGCACATGTTGTCAGGTGTGGTGTGCCATTGGGTGACCAATGGAGCTATACACCAATGTGAATAGCTTGAATCAGTCACGTGACCAGTTGAGAACCTATCACAAGTTATAACGTTACATACATTTTCCATATTAGACTGTTAAACGACACATGACAGAGAACACTTTTCTTTGTCAGCTGCAGATGACTAACCCTAACACTCGTATGTAGATATTGTTGGAAAGAAAGAGAGAGAGAGAGAGTCTGAGTAAAAAATGTCTAGAAATTACATTCATTTTATAAATTCACTAAAACCAGATCGTGCATATTTGATAAAGTTCCAAAGTGCATAAAAATATGATAATGAATAAATTATGCTAGGATCACAAGACAAAAATATAAAGAGGACATTGACTTCGTTGTTTTCGTCCTTTTTTATAACACCTTTTAACACTGGCAGATATAGTTAAACTTCAAAATGTTTTCATTTGTTATCATAATAAGTTAATAACGAAGATGAAAATATCAATGAGTAAAAGAGATGACTACATTTTCCATTTAATTCCAAAACGAAACTGTATTTTATCTTTGTAATTATACGCCCTTGTACTACCAAGTAACCTTGCGGGTGGCGCAACCCAGTCAAGATCTCTGGGGTATCATCCGGGTAGTTGCTGGAAAAAAACAATAACAAAAGCATCAACGAGTCCCGGGAATTGTTCTAGATCACTGTCCCTTTAAGGATTCAATGAAATGAAACGTCTACTAAAACGCACTATATTAAAGGTAACTTACCTCATTTACCAGCCTTTGTTCTCTAATTAAGCTAATTACGCTGTTATAGTCAGTGGCAGAAACTTGAATAACACGTTCATAATGTTATAAATACGCAAAAGCCGTGAGAATTCACAGTCACTCCTCTAAACATCAGGCATAGGTGTGCTGAGCGAGAAAGGCGCACTGAGATTACTCACTTCCGATCAATGGCGTCGAAACGGAACATTCACATAAACAAACCAGGATAAGATCGGCCCTACAATTCTGGATACGTGAGCACGGAACTACAGGGATTATTGTCTATAAACACATCGAGCACGGGCACTTAAAACGCAACTAACATTGGTAAGTAAAACAAAATTTGTAAAGATTTCATGTGTTTTCACCTGTGTTTTCACCTGACCTACTGCGTCTTTTATGCCCGGAGTAATGTCGGGAGGTTGTTTGCTGGTCTCGGCTTAGTAAACAGTTTTGGGAGGCATTCAGGCTAACCGCACTATTCATTTTATTTCTAACACACCGTGATATTTCAACTATCCAGTTCTAAGTTCTACAAGGCTGTAACATGTATTCGTGTTAAAATAGGTTTAATTGAATGACATGACCTGTTTGAGTCAACAACAGAGAGAGCACTAACGTTTGACAGGTACTTGATGTATTCATCTAAATTTGGTGTGTTAATGGGCGTTTTCCACTTGGTCGTAATTGTTTCATGGATTTAACAGTTTCGAGAAACAGTCTGATATACACGGAGACAGAAAGGTACGAATGGGCAATGAATGCATTTATCGGATGTCTACAAAAAGAATTTATAGGCTTGAAATGCTTAGGTATTCTCCTAAATTAAATTTCTCCTCGGGGCGAGTCGTGTTGGGAGATCTTACAGACTTGCAGAGGAGGTGTTGTATAGGTGTAGGTCAAATGTTTCGATGAGGGCTAGCAGAAGTATAAGTGTTAGGTGGTGTCCTTGGGGATGGGACCAGAGAAGCGTTTAAGTCTGAGGTCACTGTCTATATCGAATGGGATTTGATCCAACACATATACAATAGGCGAACCCATGAATGACTGGAGAGGGTCGGCTGTACTTTGCTCTATATGGACCTCATTTACATATTTCCATTCCGTCACGTCCAACGCGTTTTTGTACGACAGCCTTTATGACACAAACTGACAACACTTGTGTATTCAGTTGAAATGGTCTATTTTTATCGAAGCATGTCAAGGCGGTGGTGCGTTATGCAGCTACAGTTGTGAACAACAGCTGTAGGAGTACGCCGCCTTGAGGACGACCCAGCTCTTTCTATACCTAGATTAGGTAATCAGGCTTAGTACCGATTTTGACAGTCCCAAGTTTGACAATGAAATTTCACACTTCTATAATTGCTCTAGCCAGTTGTCCCAATTTTGACAATGAGCTTACCGGTCGTCCCAACTTTGACAGTCCTCGGCTCACACATGTTAATTAATCCCTGATTAACCAGTGATTGTGGGAGCTACTGTAACAGCAGCTTCGGATACGACTAAACACTACGACTAAAACAAGCTAGTTATCCCAGTTTAGTCAGTGGTCATTCTGTTAGTCCCAGTTAGTCCCAGTTTTGACAGGAAACATCACGCCTTAACTAATCAGTGACAAAGACGCTGTCAAAAATGGGATACTACCGGTAATCTTATACGGATCACTGTCTCATACGTTACATTAATTCCGAAAATCCATGTCAAGCATAAACATTTGATCTGTGATTGTTTTCTTTTCATGTTCGGTGAAAAGTAGCATTTCTGATTATTGGCGTTATAACGATAGTTGCTAAAAGTTCATTACGTTTTCTGTTTTCAACTAATTATTATTGTTAAAGACACTTTATGCTTTTCTGTTGTCAACAAATTATTAGTGTTTGAGGCACTTTATGCATTTCTGTTTTAATCTAATTATTTTTGTTAAAGACACTTAATGCATTTCTAATAATTTGTTATGTCATGTTATGGGTTATGGTTATGATTTATGAAAGCGAACTTTTCTCTGCCTAAATACGTTTTGTATGTTTTAATTATTATACTTAGATCAGAAAACTAAGAAAAAAGAAAGCCAGTAATCATCCGCTTGAAAATCTCAGACACCTTTCTTTCCAATATTATGCATATAAATTTTCTTGAAGGTTCAGAAACCGTGAAGATCCGGCTTTTGAATTCTTGTCTTAAGAGGCGACTAACGGGATCAGGTGGTCAGGCTCGCTGACTTGGTTGACACATGTCATCGTATCCCAATTGCGTACATCGATGCTCATGATGTTGCTCACTGGATTGCCTGGTGCGGACCCGGTTATTTACAGACCGCCGCCATAGCCGGAATATTGCTAAATGCGGCGTTAAACAACAACAGAAAAAATGAAAGTTTTCGATTTGATATTTCATTTTGGCCCAGCACGACACTATAATTACCCTGTTCTTTTGGAACACCTTACAATAGTGGATGTTGAGATGTCTGCTGTTGAATATGTTCGTCAATTTTGAATTGGAAACGTGAAGATAGGTTCATGTCGTGTCCGAGGGATACAACGCTACAGAGCAAGCTGTTGTGTCTTAAAACACTACGACACCTGTATCCTCAGTTTTATTGTCAGTGTCACTGCCCAAGAACATCAGCTCGAAAATGACCACAAATCGTTAAATCCTTTTCCATATTCTTGGGAAGTCTTCACCAGGAGCAGAGATGTGGGAACAATTCCGATCATCATCAGTATGTGAATCGGACTTGCTATCATATACGGATGACACCAGGTGTCTGTAAAAGAGCGAGGGTATCGCCGGTATCACTCTCAATATGTAGCAGTACCTATCCCGAGTATGTAGTAGAAAGGCAGCCTTTCACTTATGTATGGAGGGGCGGTGGGGTAGCCTCGTGGTTAAAGCGCTGGCTCGTCACGCCGAAGACCCGGGTTCGATTCCCCACATGGGCACAATGTGTGACGCTCATTTCTGGTGTCCCCCGCCGTGATATTACTGGAATATTGCTAAAAGCGGCGTAAAACTAAACTCACTCAGTCAGACTTATGTATGTCTACGTCAAGACAAACAGACAAACAAACAGACATTAAGAGTCACATTCCCATAATTGTTAGCCGAACCTCGGGTCACATTAGAAGGAGACTGATTCTGGCTCCTGCTTATGCATACATATACTAGGCCCTCTCTGCAATAAATGACCAGCCGCTGACCTGACAATTCTACCTTTAGAATAATCTGTCCCATACTGCAAAATAATGTCCAGAGTCCAGCTATCGCTGTTGTAGCCCATAATGAAGCAAGTCTAGAATTTCTGCAAACTCGGGAATCTCACTTGGGCTTCCTTTCAATTTAAGGAACTGATTCTGTCCATCAATGCATATAATTTAAGTGACCAAGAGTTCGTCTCACTGGTGAACAATGGAAAAAATTCTCCTATCTCACTCGCAGTTCCTTTTCAATATAATTTACAGTCGTTTGTTCCCATCAAATTAAATATTTCCAGAGGCTTTCCGACAGTCTAGCTCAGAATATCATGTTTAGCTCTGGGCCTTTTGTCGGTTGTATGCGCAGTGGTATGGTGTCACAAATTTCAGGTAACAGGGTGGTATACAGGTAACAAACTTCAGATAATGACAGGTTGGTATACAGGTAACAAACTTCAGATAATGACAGGTTGGTATACAGGTAACACACTTCAGATAATGACAGGTTGGTATACAAGTAACAAACTTCAGATAATGACAGGTTGGTATACAGGTAACAAACTTCAGATAATGACAGGTTGGTATACAGGTAACAAACTTCAGACAATGACAGGGTGGTATTCAGGTAACAGGGTGGTATACAGGTAACAAACTTCAGCCTATGACAGGGTGGTATTCAGGTAAGAAACTTCAGACAATGACAGGGTGGTATTCAGGTAACAAACTTTAGACAATGACAGGGAGGTATACAGGTAACAAACTTCAGACAATGACATGGAGGTATACAGGTAACAAACCTCAGACAATGACAGGTTGGTATTCAGGTAACAGGGTGGTATACAGGTAACAAACTTCAGACAATGATAGGTTGGTATTCAGGTAACAGGGTGGTATACAGGTAACAAACTTTAGATAATGACAGGTTGGTATACAGGTAACAAACTTCAGACAATGACAGGGAGGTATTCAGGTAATAAACTTCAGACAATGACAGGGAGGTATACAGGTAACAAACTTCAGACAATGACAGGGTGGTATTCAGGTAACAAACTTCAGACAATGACAGGGTGGTATTCAGGTAACAGGGTGGTATACGAGTAACAAACTTCAGCCTATGACAGGGTGGTATTCAGGTAACAAACTTCAGACAATGACAGAGAGGTATACAGGTAACAAACTTCAGACAATGACAGGGAGGTATTCAGGTAACAAACTTCAGACAATGACAGGGAGGTATTCATGTAACAAACTTCAGAGAATGACAGGGAGGTATACAGGTAACAAACCTCAGACAATGACAGGAAGGTATTCAGGTAACAAACTTCAGACAATGACAGGGAGGTATTCAGGTAACAAACCTCAGACAATGAGAGGGAGGTATACAGGTAACAAACCTCAGACAATGACAGGAAGGTATTCAGGTAACAAACTTCAGGCAATGACAGGGAGGTATTCAGGTAACAAACTTCAGACAATGACAGGGAGGTATACAGGTAACCAACTTCAGACAATGACAGGGAGGTATTCAGGTAACAAACTTCAGACAATGACAGGGAGGTATTCAGGTAACAAACTTCAGACAATGACAGGGAGGTATTCAGGTAACAAACTTCAGACAATGACAGGGAGATGTTCAGGTAACAAACTTCAGACAATGACAGGGAGGTATTCAGGTAACAGACTTCAGACAATGACAGGGCGGTATTCAGGTAACAGACTTCAGGCAATGACAGGGAGGTATTCAGGTAACAAACTTCAGATAATGACAGAGAGGTATACAGGTAACAAACTTCAGACAATGCCAGGGAGTTATTCCGGCTACAAATCTCATGCAACGACAGGGCGGTATCCAGGTGTTTTGTTTACAGACAGCGAGGTCACTTGACTTTGTCACTCTCACCCTCATCAATCACCATTGTTTGTCTCAGCTGGCGGTGGTCATGCATGACTTAGTAAGGACAATCTTTACCATGTACGACAAAGCAGTTACATTACATTAAAGTGGATATTTAAGAAGTTCACTGAATAGAGACCCGTGTGAAAACAATCGGGGTGGGTGGGGGTGGGGTGGGGTGGGGGTGGTGGTTGGGGTTGGGTTGTTAAGTGGGTTAAGAAGGTATCGCCTCGGGCTTGTTACTTTCAGGGGGTTATGAAACGGCCTTTTGAGACACGCACAATAGATTTTGACCAAAGCCTCTCACCTCTATTAACAAAGGGGATACCTTTAGGGTCATCAGAAAATAGCTCAACTTTGCATATATGGATGGGACACCGACATTTCTCTTCAAACAAAATTCAAATAAAAATATATTCGAGACAGATGACGTGTAATTTCCACGAAGATAGTCGCTTTCACTCAAAAGATGTAATATTGTTTAACGAACTCGGGTAACTCAACCACTGGTTGCCCGAAATATTAATTACAGCCCTGCTTTAAAAGAACATGTGCTGAAATTAAATTCCACTTTCTATAACACCAATTGTGTGTCATATGGTTAAAGTCGATGTTTCGGGTTCGAAACTCAACATTTTTAATATATATGAAATCCCTCACTGGTGTCTTAATTTTGCTGAATTTTTATAAGATCGGCGAAACATCTAACTTAGTCAATCCGCACGTCTGATAGCATATTGTCTGTGACCTTTAATTACTGGTATCTGTCGTACAATTCTGTGGATTGTACACATGTAGAAAACTCGAAACAGTGGAGCATTGAAGATGACACACTGCCAATACCAAAACACTGGCACCAATACTTAAGTATTAATCTTGCTTCTGGTTGAATGGCTTAAGTAAATACTCCTGGCAATCAGCGGTTGAGAGCATGCCTCAACGTTGTGTCGAATCTGATGAAATTAGTTCGAGTTATCTGATTTTCGTCAAACTGCAAAATGACTTCATACGAAATATACAGGGGACCAAACTTTTACTTCGACACAACCCTATGTTCGACACAACGGTGTTCGACTGTACGTCTACGAGATCGTAGCTGGTGGGTAAAGTGTAAAGTAACTGCTACAGCGATATTTTAGACATCTCGCCACGCAAAATGTTTCTCAAATCAAATACAGGTTTGATATGAAACTACTTCAACACAAAGCCATCAACGCCAGATCACTGTATTCAGTTTCGCAGTTTCGAATATCACGTGACATGGACACAAAGGTGCCCCTGACTTGACTTTTGAAACAGAATACATCAAAGTTAGTCCAGAGTTGACCCATGTAGAAGCTGCTGGCCAGGCTGACCTGGCCCTCGACAGAGACATGTCTCCTGGAGAATGCAATCCATCTCTATACGTTATAACCCTTTGACCCAGACGCGGATGTTTACCGATGCAGATAATTATCCAATATATATTACGCGAGTGATGATTAAACATATTCCGGCATTCATGCTGTATTCGATGACTAAGTCTTTGGCTTCTTTTTGTTTGCAAATGCTCGCAGTTTAAGCCACAATGCTACAACACAAGGCTTCACAGAATAATTGACTTTTTGCCTCCAATGAATTAAACTCCAAACCATGTTAAAGTCGGTTGCCGAATGACAAATAATACGTTATTCCTAATCACGAGCAGATTGCTTCTGTATCGTCCATGGATATTTAGTCTGTGGAAATGTGGAACAGTTGTGGATTCCTCAATTCTTCTACCCAGAGGTCCTGTCCACCTTAAACCTCTGCTTTCCTGATCTTAAGGTGGGAACGCTGCCCATTAAGTTAATTGGGGTGGTGTGGTAGCCTAGTGGTTAAAGCGTTCGCTCGTCACACCGAAGACCCGAGTTCGATTCCACACATGGGCACAACGTGTGAAGCCAATTTCTGGTGTCCCCTGCTGTGATATTGTTGGAATATTGCTAAAAGCAGGGTGAAACCAAACTCACTAACCACTGACGACCACTGAGACTACATGTGCGCTAACTCCAGAATGCACTGTTTCTGTCAAGTGACACCATTGTCAGGACATTGCTTTACATATAGTACACATGTCTATCCTCCCCTACACATATCATCCTGCGCGTAGGTCGTCCTGTCAAGCTGCTGAAAGGTAGCAATGTCATTTTTTGCAGGACGGTAGGAATCTGGCACTCAACCGCAGAGGTTTAACGAAAGGCGCTGAAGCGTTTTATGAAGAAGTATAATGTTCAAGAATATTACACTTATATTGTCAGGGTGTATGAGCTAATGTTGGCGGAAGCCACATTCCTCTGGCCCAGTCGCATTTTATATTCTATATCATATTGCTGAGGCGTTATACAACAAACGGATTCTCATACTAGTCTAAAAGTTGAATTCATAATATTGTATAGGTGTACTTCAGTACAAAATAGTAAGACATACATTAAACCATGTGATATGGTGTTTGTAGTTTCTGAATCATCACTACTTTTTGATGTTTCTATGTTATGTTTTACCACGTTGATCCTCTTATAGACCTTGAATTACGTATGTTAGAGAAATATCTCATTATTATGATGATCGATCTTAAGGGTATGATCGATCTTAAGCGGGTTGTTTAATGCCGCACTCAGCAATATTCCAGCTATATGACGTCAGTCTGTAAGTAAGAATTGGTCTTCAGTAACCCATGCTTGTCGTAAGAGGCGGCTAACGGGATCGGATCAGGTTCCCTGACTTAGATTGATGCTCAGGTTGTTGATCACTGGATTGTCTGGTCCAGACTCGACTATTTACAAACAGCCGCCATATAGCTGGTATATTGCTGAGTACGGCGTTGAAGAACAACCAGCCAACTATCATGCTGAAGATTGTATTTATTTATATAAATTACCCAATCCGTGACTGGAGGCTTACTCTATGGCCACTGTTTACGGGACATAGTGCTCTTTGTGTGATGTCACAAATATTGTTGGGCATGCCGAACAGAGTTGGTTTGTCGAGTATCCCTGATGGACGGAATGATTGAACAAGAACGTTGTTGTTGCCTGTGTAATCTTACAGTTTCTTATGTACATGAAAATGATGATACGCTCTTCCTCAACTGAAGCTAATAAAGGGGATGGTTAACTGTATAAACCAGCATACCGTTAATCGACTACAGGTGGAATGAGCAGTACATGTGTGTGAGCTTCATACGCTAATCATTGCCGGTATGTTTAACTATAGCGTCGACTATGAACCGGTTCGGTTACCTTTGTCTGCTTACATATGAATAGAACGTTTGGTGGGCGCCGGCTTCAGTTGGATTCGACGATCTTCCATAAGGCTACCATTGTTTGTGAATGACAATAGAGGCTCACTACAATCCTCACACAACACAGCAGATATTTGTATCTGTCAGATAACTCTCTGTATACCCTTATCATTCCTGTTTGATTGACATACTCAACACTCATTTCATTGCATGTGAATGTCTTAATGAGAATTATAACAGAATAAATTCATGTTAATGCACGTGAATGCCTGAATGAGAATTATAAAAAAATAAATTCAAGTGATTGCACGTGAATGCCCGAAAGAGAGAATCAAAGAATAAATAATTTATGTGATTGAACGTGAATTCCCGAAAGAGAGAATACAAGAATAAAGCCATGTGATTGAACGTGAGTGTCTGAAAAAGAATATAAAAGAATAAATTCATGTGATTGCACGTGAATGCCGGAAAGATGGGTACCCAAAGATTCATTTACAGTTCATTGATTAAGACATGGCAGTGATGTAGTTCGATGTGTCAACGGATGTAGATAAATAGTAAAAGACAACGTAAACGCCAATGAATTAACGTAGGACTGTCCGCCAAAATAGACCCAGTTGGGAGTACGAGCCAAGAAATGTACAGTTATAACTTTGAGTTGAGGACTTATTAATTCCGTTTTCCAATGTATACTTTAATTGTAAACCAAAATGTTGCTTAAACGAAGGAATGTTCCATCTAATTTCATATTGTCAAGAGAGTAAAGACATATCTGTCCAATACCTCGCACAGTTAGGCAGAAACAATGCAATCACTCATTTTATCTTAGATTTGATAAAGTGTGATAACTATACATTGACAGCATTACCATCATGCCAAACGTGAAATTAAGACATCTATAAATACAGACTCAGTTATGTTGTATAATCTAAGGAAATCAGAGATATGCATGGTATAGAATAGACAATAGAAAAAACCCATTTCATTTGCTCTATGACAAACATCTTATAACGATAGTACCTATTATGACGTCAGCTAGACCACAGCTGATAACAGCTAGTCGATGGTAAACCGCATGAACGACTCAACGCATGTTTATGAGCAGTGGGTTGTAAAGAAGGTTTGATGACTGGTGTACGTTTTCTGTAGAACAGTTCGTGTTACTGTTACCTGAGAGGACACGGCTGATAGCACCATAAAGGCAACAGCGGTGATACTGAAATCAGTGGATCACCTCATATCAGTCATAAGACCCGGTGTCAGACTGAATATCTCGTAACTCTATATGAAATGGCATGAACCTGTATGGGCACATTGAACAGCTGGCCTTTTGTTAGTCCGTATGGAGGTCAGACATACCCAGTGGGTATTGCAATCTGTGTGCTACTGAGAAGATCTCGCTTTCATGAGTAGTACGACTGACTGCCTACTGATTTACTAGTAAGATATGTAAATACTCCTCGCTGTGTTGTGTACGGAGTGGCGGCGTATCATAAAAGAATATATTTGCAAAACCAGCATGGTGAAAGTATAGATTCTTGGACCTTTGTTAGGTTGAAGTGGAAGTCTTGCTAATTTACACTTGTCAGAGGGGTACACAAAGTACGCGATATGGACTACCTAACATAAGTACTAGAATCTTTACTTTACTGAGACAGTGTAATTCCATATGTTACATTTGAGTGAGTGAGTGAGTCACGTCGGCAATATTTCAGCCATATCGTGGTTAGTACATATTTGTCATTGAAATGTAATATGTGTATATTAGAAAAAACTGTCTTCAAAGGACAGTAAAACAACTAGAATATCACAATTACAACTAAAACTAGTGTGGAAAGTTAACACTAATAGCACTATTTGGACAATGCAATATAAAAACTGGCTATAGATCGCCAACAACTGGAGGTAGATAACCAAACTAGGGACCATGGGGACTTACATTACTTTTGCTACCTGCATGGACCCTAGCTGGATCACTATCATCCCGTCAGCCGCTGGCGATGGTAGGAAGATTTAGCCGAAATTTAAAATAACAAAAATACTACATTGAAAACAGCTTTTGGGACTTACGTACCCTCTCAGGAGGACAATAATTTTACGCTACTTCAACCCCCTTTGAGGGTACAGCCACTAACAATCTCAGTCACTAATATACTATAACATATGTATCTATTTACAAATCATTTAACAAATCCAATTCTTTTAAAAATGCAATGATTAAATGAGAACTTATATTATTAAAAAGATCCTTCATAGTTCGTGATTTGAAATTGATATCCCTTGTGATGGAATATTCAACTCAGTCAAGCAGGATATGCTTGACCGTGAGTCTTTCATCTGAAGGGATACAAAACGGAGGATCCTCACCTTTCAATAGGTATGCATGAGTATATCTTGTGTGGCCAATGCGACATCGTCGCATGATGACCTCCTTCAAATCTGGACTGACAACCCAAGTAGGTGTTACCGATATAGGGTTTTATTTCATGTAATTTATTTATACCTACTTGGGTGTCCCACTTCTTCTGCATCATATCCCGGATGTAGGTTCTAATGCTAGCTTTGTAATCAGAGTATGGGATCAGAAGTGGTGTCACAGATTTGTGGAGTGCTGCCTTAGCAGCAAGATCGGCCATTGTGTTCCCAGATATGCCAACGTGGCTAGGTAACCAACAAAAAAAAACGATGTCGCATTGGCCAGTAGCATGCTCATTAAGCAATTCAATAATTTCTAATAAAAGTGGATGTTTACAAGAAAGATATTAATAGCCTGAAGACACGAAAGAGAATCAGAAAAGATGATGTATTGTTTATATTTACGGTGTTTATTAATATATTTAAGAGCTGTTAATATGGCGTTTGCTTCTGCTGTGAAAATAGAAAATAGAAGATATTGTTCGGGGATCCAATGACAGTGGCACATGCCACCGCGCCACCATCCTTGGACCCATCTGTAAATAAGGATTTGTATGTATTATATTTATTTTTTAATTGATTATATTCTTGTTTATATTGTAATTCATTGGTTTCTGGATTTCTTAAACTTTGTCAGAGTTAGGTCAAATTCAGGCCTCACCAGTTGCCAAGGAGGAGAAAAAAGAAGACAGGAATCGAAGGAGATATATTTCCAGCTCAATGCCGGCAGCAGAAATTAATGGCTTAATTCTGTGTCCAAGAGGTGGAACAAGAGAAGATGTTTTGTTGTATAAATCCTCATAAATGAGGATTGAAAACACAGTTAAATGCAGGATAAGACTCGTTAGAATAGAGTTTTGTTATATACTGTAAGGATAATTTAATACGACGTTGGTTAAGGGATGGCTCATCAGCCTCAACATAGAGACTATCAATAGGAGAGGTTCTAAAGGACCCAAGACAAAGTCTTAAGCCTTGGTGGTGGACAGAACCAAGTAGTTTTAGGTTGTTTTTGCAGGCTTCACCATATACGATGGAGCCATAATCAAGTTTCGAGTGGACTAATGATCGATATAGGTGGAGGAGGGTAGCTTGATCCCCTCCCCACTTTGAGTTGGATACAACTTTCAACAAATCAAGGGCCTTCAGGCATTTTGATTTAAGGGATTTAATATGCGGCAAAAATGGGAGTCGAAAATTAGACCCAAGAACTTGGCCTCCTTCTCAACTTTGATGGGAGTGCCAGTTAAAGATAGTTCTGGATCTTTATGCGGCTTATATTTTCTACAAAAGTGTAGACAATTAGTTTTGGACTTGGAAACTTTAAAGCCGTTTTCAAGACACCATTTATTTATTTTATTTAAACACAACTGCAATTGCCGTTCATTAGTATGCATATTTGTACCACGACAAGAAATATTTAAATCATCCACAAAAACTGATCCGTCGATTGAATCATTTAAAACCTTTGATAAACTATTGATCTTGATACTAAACAATGTGACTGACAAAATACTGCCTTGCGGGACACCCTGATCCTGATTGTAATGGTCAGACAGGGTTGAAGCCACTCGGACTTGAAATTGCCTGTCATTGAAAAAGTTGGATATAAATTGAGGCAAACGGCCCCGTAATCCAAAGGCATGTAAATCTTTTAAAATCCCACGTTTCCATGTCGTATCGTATGCTTTTTCTAAATCGAAAAAGATCGACACTGCATGTTGTTTATTAATTATGTCATTCTTAACAAAAGATTCTAAACGCACTAAATGATCAATAGTACTTCTGTTTTTTGCGGAAACCACATTGTATATCTGTTATTAAGTTATTGGTTTCCAGGTACCAAACAAGTCGATTATTTATCATGCGTTCCATGGTCTTGCAAACGCAGCTAGTTAGTGAAATGGGCCTATAATTGGAAGAATCAGTATGATCACGTCCAGGTTAGGGATGGAAACAATTATAGCATCACGCCATGAGGAAGGAAAGTTTCCAGTTGTCCAGATGGCATCACAAATATGCAAGAGCGTCTCTAAACATGATTCCGGTAAGTGCTTAAGGAGTTGATAATGTATGTTATCAGCTCCTGAAGCAGTATCGTGAGCTTGGTCAAGAGCAGTATGAAGCTCATGTATCGAAAATGTTTCGTTGTAATCTTCCCCATTTTCTGAATTAAAATTCATAGATTTCTTTTCTTGCTGTTTTTTTTTATATTTGGAATTCAGGTTCATAATTAGATGAGGAAGAATGTTTGGCCAACGTCTCACCAAGTTTATTTGCAATATCTGATTTATTAGTCAATAATTGGTTCCCATCTTTCAGATGGTGAATACTAGACTTAGAGCCCTTAGGCTTGATTTTCTGGATCATATTCCATACCTTTGATGTCGGCGTGCTCGAATTTATTTTTGATACATAGTTTCGCCAAGATTGGCGTTCACTTTGCTTGAAAGTACGTCGTGCTTTAACATTTAAAATTTTAAATTTGTCTAAATTGTGGACCATAGGATGGCGACGGAAATAATGCTCGGCTTTCTTCCGTGCCTTCCTTGCCTGTTTGCATTCATTGTTAAACCAGGGTTTCCTTACATGAGGAATTGCAGAGGACTTTGGGATACACTCGTCAGCTATGTTATTTAGTTCATCTGAAAAACATTTTATGGCATCAGGAATATCATTGAAAAGTTCAGGTTTTAGTTTGGCACGACAGAGAGTTTCATATAAAGCCCAGTTAGCCTTATTAAAATTCCATCTTGATGATAGTGGAACATCAGATTGATTCACAGGTGTTAGTAATGTTTGGAAATGGTCACTTCCACAGAGGTCGTCGTGGACTAACCATTCAAATTCACTCAATAGGTTGGAGTCAGTAATAGACAAATCAAGAGCTGAGTATATTCCTGTGCCAGGATGAAGATACGTATTTGAACCGTCATTATAAATGCATAAATCGTTGTTTGAAATAAAATCCTCCAGTAATTTACCTTTGGTGTTTGTATTAGTGCCACCCCAAAGCGGGTTATGGCCATTTAAATAACTCATGATTAAACAGGTTTAGGTAGTTGATCATAAAGAGCTTGCTGATTGGTAAGTTGGACAGCCGATGAAGGCGGAATATATAAAGAGCATAAAGTAAAAGCAACCTGTAATGTAAGTCGAACTGCAACGACTTGAAGATTTGTTTTAAGTGGAACACTGCTATGGATAACATTGCTCCTTACCAGGGTTGATGATCCACCAGAAGCTCTATCACCCGGAGGCGAAAAACAGTGATATGCACTGAACTGACGGAAGTCAAAGTTATCTGTCTGTTTCAGATAAGTTTCTTGGATGCAGAACGCTGACGGTTTAAAATCTTGATTTAATAACTGTAAATCGTTTAAATTATTCCGGGAGTCCTCTACAATTCCATTGGATTATAGGTGAAGACATTGCTTCTTCGGCAGATGAACAGGAGATCTACCCCTTACCTTCCTTGAGGGTGACAAGCTATGTGTCCTACCATGACTATGGTCGGACACATCCATGTCCTCAAGAGATCCAAACTTGTTAAAAAGTCGGACCTGGTTATTCGACCCCTTTTGGGCTCTGTTATCTTGATTCTTTTTGTTTTCATTGTTTTGTTTGGATTTAGTTTTCACAGTTAAGTTCACATTTGTGTCTGATGGTTGCTTCTGAGATGCAGATGTATTTTTCGCAGAAGATGCCTTTGACTGAATGATTTGTGAACATGTGGTTTGAGCACTGGAAGTTACCTTTGGCGGTCTCGCTTGAATTTCAGCAGATATCAAAGTAGGAGCAGAAGTCCTAGCCCATGTATAATCGGTTTGACAACCTACTGAAGCACATGAAACATGTGTTGATTTCGAGGCCTGAATAGAAGCAGAAACAGTTTTAGCATATGTCGGGCTTGATTGTTCTTGTGCTTGATCTGTTTTGCTTCTGAAAATGATATGTTTCACTCATGCTTTACTCGCGAGATCTTTGACTGCAGCTTCCAGGAAGAACATTCCTTGGAAGATGAGGGATGGCAGCCAGAGCAGCTGACGCAGACAGGAGTTTTATCACAAACATTGCTGTCCTCGCATGTTCCAGCACATCGTTGACATGCAGCTGGATTGTGGCATGATTTGGACCCATGGCCATACTTCTGGCAGGTATAACACCTTAAGGGATTGGGGATTTAAGTATCCACCCTTAGGTTACGATATCCTGCTTTCAGTGATTGTGGGTGAACTGGCAGACAAAAAGTGAAGAGATAGGTTTTCGTTTTGAAGGTTTCATTATTCTTTTTAGCCGTGAATCGTTTGACTTGAGTTACTCCTTGAGAGTGCAACTCAGTCACGATATCAATTTCGTACATGTCTGAAAGGCAACGTCCAGTGTCACGGACGATGCCTTTGCTGCTATGCAATGTCCTGTGATGGGACACCTCCACATGAACATTAGCTAACGATATGGTTTTTAACAGAATGTTTGATTGGACTTGTTTCCTGTTAAGAAACGAACCAGATCGTAACTTTTTGATTTCCTTCACCTCTCCGCCTAAACCTTCAATGCCCTTTGCAACGGCAAAGGGATTCAACTTTAATAAAACCACCATCAGGGGCACACATAACGACAAAACGAGGCCAATTTCCAGTGTTGGTGATAGTTGTTTGAGCTTCATCCTCTGAAGACAACGAATCGTCAGATTCGTGTGAGCGTTTTTTTAGTGGGGGTGCCATGTGGTTGAAATATATGTAGTTCACCCTCCTAGCTCCCCATCCACCATGGAGTGTCAACAAGGACGGTGTCTTATGTCTGTGGGTCTCCAACAGACGACACCAGGATACCAGGAGGGTATACTCAAGTAGGAAAATCTTGCATAGGACTCTAGGCAAGTTAACAAATGAGTAATTTTGTGTTGTCAACAATCATTAATAACCAAGACGAATATCGATACATATCAGAAAAATAAAATTTGTGCAAAATACTTACAGTACAAACCAGAAATTATTGAGAATTTAAGATTGTAATTTTGCTTTAAAAAATTCACTCATTACTCACGTATTAAATGTGAATATGAGCAGAACATAACTCCAGATTCAGTTGAACAGTTAGTACAGTTAGTCAAGACACCATGGGCAGCAGTGCAGGCTTCAATGCGGCGGGGCATTCTACTGATCAAAGAAGTGAGAAAGTCGTGGTCCATGCTGTCCCAATATCGGACCACCTCTTTTTTCATTTCAGCAATATTTGTCAGATTTTTCTTATTGACACTTTCCTTCATAAGTCCCGAAACATTTTCTATTGGATTTAGTTCAGGGCTATAGCTTGGCCAATCTAATAATGTCATATTTTGGGTCCGAAACCAGGCCTGTGAATGCTTTGAACGATGTTTTGGGTCGTTGTCCAGCTGGAAAATCCAAAGATTTCCATAGAACACGTGAGCAGATGGAAGTAAATGTCCCTCGAGAATATCTGTGTACCGCTCACTGTTCATTTTCCTTCAAATACACACAGGGGCGTTGACCCTAACACAGATATGCCACCCCACACGTTAAATTTCGGACTGTACTTTGGGCGCTGATACAAAGGTTTTTCAGTTTGTTTGGTCCAGAATTTCAGTGTATTAGGAAACAGCCACACAGAACTTTCATCTGAGAAAATCACATTGTCCCAGTTAAAATCTTTATGCTGTAAGCACCATTTCAACCTTCGCTCCTTTTGTTCATGTTTCATGATCGGTGATGGAATTCCTCGACATTTTTGCCAACCCATTGCATGCAGCTCAGTTCTAATTGTCTCCTTACAGACAGCCAGTTCCAGTATCCAGCCTTAAGTTTTCTAAACTCCTTCGTTTGTTTCCAGAAACAAGAATACCAAACCGCCTCCTGCCACCGACAGTAATTTTTCTGGGCCTACCTGCGCCTCCCTGGTGCTCAATGCCATATCCATTTGCAATATTTTTCAAAACACGATAAACAGTGGGCAAAGGGATGCCTGTTCTACTTGCAATCACTTCACCTGATCTGATGTCCTTGTTATAATACTCTAAAATCAACTTCCTCTTCTCTAAATTATCCATACTGAGGATCACTGAAAATGTCGCCTGCTAGCAAGTAAACTAAGGGGGATAACTCTTCACAAATTAAAGAAAAAGGATTAACGGAGTTGTCTATCTTGAATGAAACCAAGCACTTGACAGCTGGTCAAGGTTGTTTATACTAAAAATCCAATTAAACATATTCCTAAAATTCTCAATAATTTCTGGTCATACTATACCATGCACAGGGCTTGGCGTGACCAACGGATTGATAGAACCGGGCCAGTTCTAGCACCCGTCTAGGTGAAGTAATGGGCGAAGTGGTGTGTTGGGCAAAGGAACGCTGTTCCTGGAACCAGTGCCCTCAACCTCCAGACTCCCATCCTCCACCGACACAGGGGCGCAACCCACGGCAAACGGGTTGGTGGACCAAATATACCCCCGGGTCCACAATGGGGGGTTGAAGAGCGCTTAGCGTTACCCAGCACCCACCACGAGGAGGTGGCTCTTCACGGGTGCCTGTTACATTTGACCACTTTCTAAATGGCTTTGTGTATTCACAACTTTCGGTCGTGGAAAGCCGTGCCAATTTACGCTTGTAAGGACGTGATCTGGACTACCAGTTGTCCGACTTCCATTTTTATGGAAGCCGTTGTGGCTATATGGATCGTTGACTTTGTGTGCTGGCGATTAGGTGCCTGACTCCGAGAGTGTGGATTCGAATCCTGGATGGGATTCAACCCGATAAAAGTACTAGAATCTATACTTTATTGAGAAAGTGTAATCTCAAATATAACATGTGTTACAATATATATAATAACATATTTTGTCAAACCTGAAGTACAAGGTACTGATGAGTGCTCAGATCTGTCCTCAGATAACACAGGCGTTATATGTGACATTATTTTATTTGTCACGTACATCCTTTTTTATCATATATGATGCTTACACATACTGGTTATGTTATGACTCTTCTCTTAATCTACAGTTAAACACGAGCCGCTACTGTCACTGAAGCAGCTTCCGTCTTTCATCCATTCCTGCAGTAAACAGAGAATGTGACATATCAACATCATTCTATTAAAGTACCAGCGCTATGCTGACACTGCCATGTTAATACCATCTCGTGGTCATCATCCCCCGACTGAACGCCGTCACCCCTCAATAGCGACCTGTGGTGATAATAGTGCCGTGGTACGTACCACTTGGCAGATATATTTACACAGTATAAGGTTGTTTTCACTGTATATTTCCCGAGGTTGACCCCACTACAGAGTCAAGTCGTGAGCACGATTGGGCGTTGGTTGACTAAGTAAACCGTCTTCATTCACTATCGATTCGACCCCCTCGTATGTTTGTTTTACTTGGGAACATTATGAATGTTCCTAACTTCATGTGTCTGGCATTGCTGAATGGTAGGGCAATATGACCTTAGCAATTACGGGTGAAGGTCACTGGCACATGCAGCTCTGTGATGCACCCTTTTTGCATGAATTGTGTGCCAGTCGTTACTGGATCTAACGATTGTGGGGAGATTCGATATATTTGGTCCGAACCGGGCCCGCGTTTCATTCAAATCGACAAGTTTCATTAAACGATTTGAAATAATTAAAGTATGTTTTAAAACATCTCTTTCCCAACTCACTCTCATTCACACAGAGGCAGGCGTTCGCCTGTCACGCCGAAGACCCAGGTTCGATTCCCCACATGGGTATAATGTGGGATATAAATACAGAATCTCACCCGAGTGTCTTTTGGTATCAAATATATCACCACGAGTTCATTAAGTTTGAAATATCCGAGGCTTGCTGAGGATGTTTTCACTTTTATCAATGAGTGTTGATATATTTGATGGGGACGGTGGGGTAGTCTAGTGGTTAAAGCGTTGGCTCGTCACGCCGAAGACCTTATTGTAATCCCCACATGGATACAATGAGTGAAGCCCATTTCTGGTGTCCCCGCCGTGATATTGCTGGAATATTGCTAAAACCGGCGTAAACCAAAACTCAGTCAGTCAGTGATATATTTGATTACAGAAGACACGAGGGTGAGATATCTATTTATCATAAAAATCACTCTTCATTAGTTTTCAATTGAAAATGTACATCTCTGAACACGGTACTGCTATAAGACTTGCAGTGCAGCGATGTCATAACATTGTGACGTCATCAGGATTTTGACGTGATAGCATTGCGAGGCAGTTAATTGATGACGTCAGAGAATTGTACAAAATCTACTGTCAAAACGATATCTCCCAGGAGATATCCTTTTATCTCACACAAGCAATATCTCCCGTGGAACACAGTTTTGGTTGATAACAGCGTTTATATTCATCTATATACTTGCCCCAAAGGAAATTTGGTCTGTTATTAATATATATCCTATATGTTGCATTACAGTCTGGGACCCGTGAAGGTCCCGGTTAGAATTAATCTTCAGTACCCATGCTTATCGTTAGAGGCGACTAACTGGATCGGGTGGTCAGGCTCTCTGACTTGATTGACACATGTCATCGGTTCCCAGTTGCGCAGATCAATGCTCATGTTGTTGATCACTGGACTGTCTTGTCCTGACTCGATTATTTACAGACCGCCGCCTTATAGCTGAAAAATTGCTGAGCGCGGCGTAAAACTAAACTCGCTCGTTCACTCATTACAGTCTGATGTAAAAGTACGAAATACGGATAAGGACCTTCATGACATCGGGATATGGAAATTTGAATAGTGGCAGGGCACGCTTACACCTGGGTTCATCACACGCGGTTCACAGTTATTTCGCTTTGTATGCCCGGTGGAATCTGTACATATTATTTTAAAAAATGTTCATGTCTAATAATGTGTAAGAACCAACAAACATGGGTACAATGTGTAGCCTGGATAATGTTGAATCACCGTACCGTGAAGGCGGAGTTTGTGACGTCACGCTTGTCGAAGTGGTCGACAGGTGCAGACTGTGCTGAAATAGCGTGCAGTCTAATGAATGTATAGTACAGCGCAGATATCTGGACTTACTCAATACTTCAGTGTCTATACACATCCTTACGCCATTCCTTGAAAACAGTAAACAAACAAAACCGTTCTTTCCATTCATAAACATTCATATGATTCCGTCACATGTTATTCAGCCCAGTATAGGTTATATATTGCCACATTCTGACCCACTCTTACAAACGAGTCGATTAGAAACATTTTGTTAAAAGAGATGCCAGATTTTGTATGATAGTAAATTGAATGTGTCTGATCGCCATCGCACATGACGAACACGGTGTTAATGTCGTGTTTGATTAGGGACATCTTGAGCAGCGAGTTTAGCCCTCACATCTTTAACCTGGAATCAAATATGGGGTGTGGCGAGTTCAACCATGTCTGAAGCAGGACCTGTCCTTTTCTTTCTACTT
Organism: Haliotis rubra; assembly: GCF_003918875.1. NCBI lineage: Eukaryota > Metazoa > Mollusca > Gastropoda > Lepetellida > Haliotidae > Haliotis > Haliotis rubra. Next base: position 42,611 of record NW_025766061.1, on the reverse strand, counting down.
TCTACAAAACGGATTCACGTACCATAAATTGTTTAATAGCAATAGTACTCACATTAATGCCACTTCGATAATATCTGTGGTGACGGTGTCTAGCACCTCCGACGTTGGTGGCACAATGGGGGTCGGATGATCTGACGGTGCTACTGATGCAGTAGGCCTTGATATCAGTTGAGCTGCGAAGGGCTCAATGTTACCGATACCAGATAGATATGATCAGCGGAATTGCATCTACACATATCCTAAGAAAAGTGCAAAGAGTACCCGTCTTAACTATCCCACTATCCTCAGCTACAAAGGACTGCGAATACCTCAGTCCGCAAGTGTTTCGAAATTGTGAAGATAATTCAGATTAAGTGATGAAGAATCACGGCATTAAAGTTGCGTCTTGCCCGTTTATGTTCATGGTATAGTACCATGGAGATTAATGTCGAAAGGATATTTTGTACGAATGAATCGTCAAAGTGTCTGTCAGGTAGTCGGAAAAGGGGTTGATCTTGAAATGAACATATTAAGATCTTGTAGGATAGTTCCACTGACTTGACGAGCATATTCATACAACCAGGGGCGGTGGGGTAGGCTAGTGGTTAAAGCGATCGCTCGTCACGCCGAGGGCCCTGGTTCGATTCCCCACATGAGTATAATACGTGAAGCCGATTTCTGGTGTCCCCTGCTTTGATATTGTTTGAATATTGCTACAAATGGTGTAAAAGTAAACTCACTCACTCACTCACTCATACAAACTGTATTTGTTTTTCAGACGCGGTGACGGAGATTTACATTTCCAAGAATGAGTGTTGAACTGACTCAGGTCACACCTCGCCTTCCAGACGGGGCGGAGAAAGGCCAAGACAACCCGGCTTATCTTAACACAAGTATTGACAATCTCCAAAATGTAAGTTGACAACACAAATGAATAACAATCATTCAAAAAATATTTGAAATTACCTAAGTGAAAGGTGTTTCTTATGGGAGGCACTATTCCACGTTTTGCTCAGCGGATCAACGAGATCTATAATTGAGAGAAAGAATTTCTCTTTGCCCTGACCCTGCTCATGGTAATCGTCTAAGACTTGCATCCCCTTCTTTCACTGGCTTTCCCTCTGCACCATGCAGACAAATAATATTACTAAACTGCTGTTCAGATTGTCATTAATCCTAACTCACTAATAAGAATAGAATAGGAAAAACAACCCAAATCTAATAATAAAGTTTATTTCATTTGGAGTAGGATCTTGGGCACAGAAGACCTCGTCGTGTTGGGAGGCCAATTCGGCGCACAGGGTTGCTTCCCTTTAACAATGATGTGACCATTTATATAGCGCCAAACTCCAAACTTGTGTGTGCTCATAGCGCTAACAATCAATAGCACAGCACACTATTACCCCGGATAACCCAAGCTGCGTTAGAAGGTAATAGGGGCGGTGGGGTAGCCTAGTGGTTAAAGCCTTGGCTCGTCACGCCGAGGATCCGGTTCGATTTGCCACATGGGCACAATGTGTTGAGCCCATTTCTGGTGTCCCCCGCCGTGATATTTCTGGAATATTGCTAAAAGCGGAGTAAAACTAAACTCAGTCAGTCAGTCAGTAGAAGGTTATAGTGGCATAACTTTTTTCCACAGGGTACCCATTTTCCTGCTGGGTGAACAGAGTCAATTTTGAACAAACTCACTTGCCTATGGTGAGACCACATGCATTACATGCCCTAGACACTCTCAGGAGTCAAGCTGCCAAACACGGTCACTCATCAAAGACACTCCGCGCTCAACGTTGCTTAACTTCAACTGATTGGTGACCTGAGCCCTGAGCTCTGTACATAGGACCACACCCACAACCAGAACCCTTTGCCATTCCAGAATCCTATTATTGCTGCTATTGTTGGTTCGATTAAGTTCCTAGTTCTGTCAGCACTACACCCCTGCGCTTCAGTTTCAGTGAAGTAATACAGCCTGAATGAAGAACCGTCCTCCAACATTAGGCTGGAGAAGCTGCAGAAGCTTCAGTCAAACAGTCAGTTGTCGTGATCACAGGTTAATGACCGGAGAAATGGGGTACATTCCGAATGTGAAGGTCATTCTTCACACTCCAATTGACAAAGTGAGTTGGGTTAAACGCCGCTTGTAACAGTTTAATTTATAGGATTCTGGAATGGCAGGAGATTCTGGTGGTGGCGTGTGGTCCTATATAAAATATAAAAAGTTGTTTAACAATCTATCATTAAAATATTGACACAGTTCAATATTTATTACGAGGGAGGAGTGCAGAGAAAGGGACAGCAAGGTGTTCAGAACTACCCTCTGTTTGACCGAAGCTTCTAGAAAGCATGATACATTTCAAAGCCCATACGTAATACTATGTATTTTGGATACGACGTAGGGTAAAGAGTGACATACGCCCCGTAGACTGCTCGACTGACATGACTAAACGTCTTCGTTCGCTGCCATGCAGTATCACGTATACACCTCAACCCTGTAACGTTCAAATCAAACAATTCTAAATAGTGTCAGCATTCATAAGCCTTTCAACGCAATGGTGTAGTTATATATGAACAGTTAAGCGCGGCAGGTCTGACGTAAATCGATCCAGTACAAAGTAGAAAAATCAAGTGTTCAGCTTATAAAGCAAAAAACGTTTCACAATACTTGTTGACACACATGCTTGCATGAACAAGTTTCGGGATTTGTTGTCTGAACTGGCTCGCAATATCGCCTCCTTGTATATCCTATGGTTGACATTATAATCCTATATTCCAACACGTTAAGTGAGTACAATCATGCAAAGTGCATTATGCTTCTCTATTGACACCAAACCCCGATGCAGCTTGAACGACTTGTTGAAATTCCACGTCCACATTTCCTGTTTATTTCACCTGGTTGAATAACTGCATTAGAGATTGTTGAAACAACAGCTTTAAAAAATTCAGAATCGCTAATGAAACTTTATACGACTATGGAACAGGCTCGTATTGGGAATGTGGTTAGCGCAACGCTCGGGTTGACAATATCGCGTGTGTTATACACAAAGCACACCGCATTCTTTATTTGATACCAACACCCTGGTGGAATTCAATACACACACTACAGAGGATAAGTATAGCAGACACTACTCGCGTTGTTCTATATGAAAAGTGCGTTTTCACAATTAGTCAAATACTTGATATTGGAATATTGCCAAAATCGGAGTAAAACCATACTCACTCACCCTAACATTTCTGATTTAACACGCACGTAACCACTAACTGTGTAATCACGCAGCCACGAACTGTGTGACCACCTAACCACTAACTAGGTGTCCACGTAACTACTAACTGCGTGACCACCTAACCACGTGCACGAACTGTGTAACCACCCAACCACTAACTAGGTACCCACGAAACTACGAACTGCGTAACCATCTAACCACGAAATGTGTAACCACCTTACCACTAACTAGGTACCCACGTAACTACTAACTGCGTAACCATCTAACCACGAACTGTGTAACCACCTAACCACTAACTAGGTACCCACGTAACTACTAACTGCGTAACCATCTAACCACGAAATGTGTAACCACCTAACCACTGACTAGGTACCCACGTAACTACTAACTGCGTAACCATCTAACCACGAAATGTGTAACCACCTTAACCACTAACTAGGTACCCACGTAACTACTAACTGCGTAACCATCTAACCACGAAATGTGTAACCACCACTAACTAGGTAATAACTACTGCGTAACCAACCACCTGTGTAACCACTAACTAGGTACCCACGTAACTACTAACTGCGTAACCATCTAACCACTAACTAGGTACCCACGTAACCACTGACTAGGTACCCACGTAACTACTAACTGCGTAACCATCTAGCCACGAAATGTGTCTTTCACTCGTGTGCACAATGTCACAACATTTTATGCTCACTTTGTTCTTCTCATGCACCTTTGTTTAAATTCAAAATGTAGAGTTATTATTTTGTGATTAAATATATTTTTCATTATTCAGACACCAAAAGAGAGTGAAACGAGGCATCGAAATAACAGCCCTGAATATGATCCCGAAAACCAGGATTATGAAATGAATGGCTGTCAAAGTGCCATCACATCAGCACAAACAGCGGTGATTACTATTTACCAGGAAAACCCAGCACTGATATGGAGAATCATTGCTATTGTTGTGTTTGTGCTATACATGGGGTATTTTGCCTATGCTATGTACTGTCAATTTGGAGATGAAGGTTCTATCAGACTTCTGGTTGGGACAGTACTTGCTGTGTTACTCATCGTGGTGAATCTGGTGTGGGACTCCATCAAGGCCCCGTTTGAAGCATGTGGAAAGGCGTTAGCAGACAATGCCAGAAGAATGAAAATAGTCAGATGGTGAGTGATATTGCAATTACTGATGCACAAGTGGCTGGGATCTATGGCCTGTGTTTACGAGTTTCATCAAAGAGCACGCGAGGCTTTTTGAGCATGCGAGGCCTTTCCTTCAAGGCCATGTTGACGTGCTCAAAACATTAAGAATCCATTAAAGCGAACATTCGAAAACTCAACCTACTCTCCCAGCCATCTTACATGCTATCACATCATGCTAAAAAGCAGCGCATTACATATGTTGTAATTATATCAATGGCTATAATTTTAAAAATTTGTAGGTTTTGATATTCACTGCTCGCATTGTTTGCTGTTGTGCTATAGTTGTAATTTAATAGGTAGTAGTTATTACATGCAGTTGATTTATTTCAGGGTGCTGTATGTGGTGTGTGTAATTGCCATCATCATAATCCTGGTGATTGAGGTGGCGATACCAACTCCCAAGAACCTGATATCCCTCGCAGGTCTGGCTGCCTTCATCTTCTTGTGCTTCATCTCCTCCAGAGACCCTGGAAGGGTAGGTAGTACACTCAAATTGCTGGAAGTACTGACAACCATGATTAAATACCACACCCCATGTCTTGCTGCTTTGTAGAAACATGATGAAGGGTATTACATATCATTAGCCTCCGAAACATTAATCAAGCGACAGAATCTGTCAATCAAGTATTTAACTAGCATCCAATTTGTTTGTTTGTTGTTTAACGCCGTACTCTGCAATATTCCAGCTATAAGGCCGTGGTCTGTAAATCATAGTCTGGACCAGACAATCCGGTGATTAACATCTTGAGCAATCTGGATACGATGACGTGTCGCGATGTTAGTCGCCTCTTAGGAGAAGCATGGGTTCCTGATGACCAATTCTTTATCGGATCTTCAGGGACCAGCATCCAATAAGACTCTTTACCGTTCCTGCACATTGGGTTCATGGCGGGTTGTTCTTACTCTTCGCCTGACCTTATCCAGTCATTGCTACTTGTTAACAATCATCTGTTGTTAATGTTAATCACGACATACTGTACGTATATATACGTCTCATCTATCGGTTGTAGTCACCTTTAGCTTGATAAGGGTGCAAGACTGTACACTCTATGCAATACACAGGAAGTGTTATTGACTTTCCAACTTCCAGAATGACGAAACAATTCATGACGCATTGAATGATCGTGTTATCACATCAAACACAAACATTAGTCCATCTTTATACAAGCAAACACATCACAGATGTGGAGAATCATTGCTATTGGTGTATTCTGTCAAACTTGTCATATTTTCGCTATGCCATGTACTGGCAATGTCGAAATGACATTCTTTTGGTTGGGACCACACATCGTGATAAATCTTGGCACTGCCTCCATAAATAGTGCTTGTTATAAAGACATATAATATTACATGTTCTTGGAAAGATGAGCAGTGATCAGCTTTTTGTCAGAATATATACTGTATAGGACTCGGTACATGAGTGTTTCCAACTATCGGTTTTGAGATTTCACACTCGAATCTGAGCTTCTGCTAGCAATTAAAACAAGAATTTCAACTTGATAAAATATATAATGCAGTGTCATTTCATCATGATCATTATGGGGACGGTGGGGGTAGCCTCGTATTGATGCCTACAATCACTAGGCTTTAATCACGCTCGTCAGGCTGTAGACCATTGTTCGATTCTCGATATTGCTGGAATATCGCTAAATACGGGATGAAATTAAACTCACTCATTCATAATCATCATGTCTATAATTATATTTTCAGGTTGACTGGCACCCGGTGTTCTGGGGACTGGCACTGCAGTTCTTCTTCGCGGCCATCATCTTGCGGACGCAGTGGGGGTATAATGGGTTCAAGTGGCTTGGCGATCGAATCACAGAATTCCTGGCCCACACCGATGCTGGATCTAAGTTCGTCTTTGACAATACGTCAGTCCATTTCTTTGCATTTTCTGTGAGTATGTTCACAATACTTCAACAACTATCATTGCAATTTTGGAATATCCTAGTAATATTATTATTACATATATCATCCACTGCATTCTGGATACATCAAATTAAAAAAAGTTAGACATTATTATGCTGATAGATAGGTACTCATAATTCAACACCACAGGTGTACCGACCAAAGCGGACAGTCACTTTTTACTGATAATATATAACTTCTGGTACTTTCATGCTACAGTTCCACTGTTTTTCTGATAGGCAGCATCAAATCAATGTTGATATATTTCCAATACACGAAAAGCAAGAGAATGAAAACATATATGGTATTTCTATGAGTTATCGACCATTAATGAGGGCAATACAGTTTTATTGAACCATGGGACGAATGTCATTTTTCTTCCATGGTCTATAAAACATGATGTTGACCGGAATGTGTTCAATAATTGTTCCTTTACTTGATATACGAAACAACAATATTTTAATTTTAATATTTCATGCGACCAAGTACACATTGTTGATAATAGCTTTTCTTCAGTGTAAATTACATTAAAACGATCAGCCATGGAGAAGATGCTTCACAGTGAACTTGGTTACCCTCTCGCTGATGTACAACAACCCAGTTTCTCTTTTAAATGCAATAGAGTAATCGTCCAGGGATTCCACTTTGGGATCGCAACCTGGAAAGGTTACCTCTTAAAGAAGGCCATTTTCTCATTTAAAGACATTTCATATATAATTCGTAAATGCAATAAGAAAATATACTACCCATCAAAAGTTTAGACTCCCTTAAAGCACTCACTATATGTTATGTATATATATATATATATATATATATATATATATGTATATACGGTTACATCGAAGATGAATTTCTCCACTAACTAAAGGGAACCATCTGCAAACCTCATGCAGATGAATTGCATGAGGATCATGCATCAATTTTCTTAAAGAATGTGCAAACATCGTGCATGTAGACAGCTGCGTTTTGGTGTAAATTGGCGAATTGTTAAGAATTCGCCAATTTCCACTGAGTTTCATGATTTTTGAAAGCATGACAATAATCTTTTCAACGTTACGAATGCGTTTTACAATACATCAGTTCATTTAGGAAATTCTAGTTTACAACAGTTGAGTGAAGTAAGTGGCTACATTTACACTAGTGAGTCTAAACTTTGGATGGGTAGTATATATGTACGACTTCATTCAAGATGACTTGATTCCAAATATGAATTATTTGCTTTCAGATCATGCCTGTGGTCACCTTCTTCAGCGCCTTCATCTCCATCACATACTACCTGGGCGTCATGCAAGCTATTGTCAAGGTCTTTGGACGGTTTCTCTCCTTCTGTCTGGGAACCACACCAGCGGAGTCACTGAATGCTGCTGGAAATATTTTTGTCGGCATGGTACGTGCTTCGTTTGTATATTTTTTCCGTGTTCAGAAAGCCATTTCCAAAGTGTCTGGGATTACGTTTTATATTTGCTGAAGTCATGATGTGCGATGTCAGGCAGCAATTGGAAGCGACAGAACCCTTTGCTGAATCTTTTTGCATGGATCTGTATATGAAACACATGAGGAAGTCTCACTTGCCATCTCCATTTCAAGTCCTGGTTGGTAAATCAGGGGAATGGGATTGGCTATTTGAAAGTAATTGAACAGCATTAAGTTATCGATATACCCGAGGCTTAAGTTAGTCTTCTTCGCCAAGTCACTTTGTTTTGATTTTGCCAACCCAAGCGGAAATCAATATGCAAAACGAAACAGATCCGCAAGGATTGGACCTCAGCTGGTACCCATCGGGATGGATGCTTCTTGTCTTAATCTTTACTTTTTGAAAAAATTGATTTACGGATTCTAATGATAAAGCATGCTGCTTAACGTGGTGTCATAACGTAAATTCATTGATCCATATATACTCTTCACAAAAAAAAACTTGACATAGAACAATTTGAATTTTAGGAAAATATTAGACACAAACCAATCCATGCTGAATCCCAACATGTTGGGGAATGGTTGCCGACGACAAAATGTTTGCAAAAAGAAACGTTGAACAAAACGTAACGTTACACTTACGCCTGTAGTGAATCGCTAAAACGCACCCTATAGGAAATGCACGTGCATCATGAAATTGTGTATCACCCTGAGCGGAAGTCTATGTCTGTAGACTTTAAAAAACCACATCAATGGTACTCCACATGCATTGCTTTAAGCCACTGTAGACGACGAGAGAATGAATAGACTGACAGAAGCTCAACGACACAACGCCATCGGCCGTTTACAGGGATGGGCATCGCAGCATGATGTGGTAAGGCACTTCAGCGTGTCCAGACAGACCATCTCAAACCTATGGACCCGACACAACAATACTGGGAGTGTTAATGACCTAGAGTTACCACCGCCGCCCTGGATCGCTACATCCGGTTGAGACATCTTCGTTCAAACACCATGGCCGCATCATCCACAAAAATCCAAATCCCTGGACTGCGTCGAATCTCCGACCAGACACTGCGCAATTGGCTATGGGAATCTAGACTTATTGCCAGAAGACCAGTTCAACGTCAAGTCGTTTCCTTCATCAACGTCAACTGTTGATCTTTGGAGCATGACAATGTTCGACCTCACGTTGCACGTGTTTGACAGGGCTTCCTCCAGCAAAACAATGTTCAGGTGTTACCTTGACCTTCTCGATCACCGGATTTGTCCCCCATTGAACATCTGTGGGATACTCTTGATCGACGCTTGCGCTAGCGTAATCCGCCACCTCAGACACTTCAAGAACTGCACACATCACTTCAGCAAGAGTATCAAAACATTCCTCAAGACAAAATTCGCATCTTTCTTTCTTCACCGCTGCCAAGCTGTTATCGGTGCTCATGGTGGTCACACCATATACTGACAATACACTATGACCGAGTGAATTTAATAGCCCTCTGTGGTTTTACCAAACACTTTCTGGATAACCATGTTTTGGAAATTTGTAAAGTGATGCTTTTACTGTAATTGAGCAACGATGTCATGTTTGAATCAGTTATATGCACTCAGTAAATTAACTCCAAAAGAGCAATGTCAAGTTTTAAGAGTATATATACAATTTTCACAATATGATATCATCAAATTGCCGAGTGCCCAATTTACAAGGGTGAACAGGAAATGAAAGAGACCAGTGACGCTTTCTTATCTCTTTTTTTATATTTGTATTCTTTGTATATATTCAGAGTGGTAATATTTATTCAGAATGGCATACCCTGTAATGTGTGACACGATATATGACTTCCAACTTCCAACAGTCATCTTCAAACAGTAGGTCGAGCAGTTCTAGCTTCTGGGATCTAGGTTTCACAATGTTTGTGCTCCTTTAACGAAGATGCAACCCATGTTTCATCAGGCGATTTCAAAACGTTTTGCGGCGGGCATGTTGAGGATACATGCAGTTACGGGTCAAATACAGTTTCCCCATTACGAGTACTATCTGTTTCCTGGTTGTTTAGGTAAACAATTCACTAGCTTGTTTGTCACAGAAGCCACACGTGGGACAGGATACTCTCACCATTAATAACGCCTGTCTGTTCAATGTCTTTTTTACCAAATGTAACTTATTACATATAAACCATAAGTTTCCAAAGAATTATAATATCACCCAGATCTGGAGAACATGAACCTGCCGTTATGAGCAGCTACAGTAAATGCCTGGTTGTGTTTCAGACGGAAGCTCCTCTGATGATCAAGCCATTCCTGGATACTATGACAATATCTGAGCTCCATGCAGTGATGACAGGAGGATTCGCTACAATTGCGGGCAGTGTGCTTGGAGCTTACATAGGCTTTGGGGTAAGACACCATGTAATCTCCAGAGTGAAATATGTTATACATACTTCGTATTTTGATCCATGTACTTAGCAGTTCAAGTGAATTATGAAAATGTCTAACTGTATATTATTTTCATTTTGAACCAGCACTTGATCAAACTCTTTATTGACTAAGTATTGGCAAATAATAAATAAAATATCTCTAATTGTGGGCCTAATGCTAAGATAACGCATTAATACATCCATGAAATTCACAAAACAATAAAATATCTGGTATTGAAAGGTCCATCTATTCACATATTGGCTTTGGTTTTATTTGTAGTTAAACTAAGTATTGGCAAATAATAAATAAAATATCTCTAATTGCGGGCCGAATGCTAAGATAACGCATTAATACATCCTTGAAATTCACAAACCAATAACATATCTGCACTAAATGGTGAAAATAATTACGTTAATAATCAACATCCCCCCTGATTGGAGCAATATTTCAACAGCATAAAACCTTGATGTCTTTATTTCATTACAACCGACCATGTAGGTTTTTGAGAAATTTCAACGAGCCTCATACAACTCTTGCTCAAACGTTGTTTAATCGAGGTTAACACTCCAGGTTCGAGTAAAGCCTTCAAACAGCGTTTTCTTAGGCTGATGGAGAACATCTCCAGATTTGACGCAATGTGATTTCAAACTTCTTGCTCATGATACAGTCCGAATAGTACAATGGGCTTTAACCAAATAGCTCTTACGAATTTGAAAATGTCATGTCTATGATTGAAAGGGGTGGTAGGGTTGCCTTGTGGTTAAAGCATTCGCTCAGGTTCGATTCCCGAATATGGGTGCAATGTATGAAGGGATTCTTACTTCGGACCTGACTCATCCTTCAGGTTCCCCCCAACCATTTACTGTCAGCGTCAGTGATGTCGGCACCAGCGGCTTTGGCCATCTCTAAACTAATGTGTCCGGAGACGGAAAGGACGGCATCCACGTCGGAAGACTATAACAAGATGAAGAAAGGGTAAGTTTGTGCCACAGCAGTTGCAGTGACAGCAGTCGAATTGCTGGTATCATTAATCCTTATCGTGGATCCTGGATCAGAAGTGATTTCAAAACACAGACTTGTTAGCTTGTTAAATAGTGTATTTCTTCAAAATCAAAACAGAGACGATGGGGTAGCCTGGTGGTTAAAGCGTTCGCTCGCCACGCGGAAAACCCGGGTTCGATTGCCGACATGGGTACAATGTGTGAAGCCTATTCCTGGTGCACCCTGCCTTGATATTGCAGGAATATTGCTGCAAACGGCATAAAACCTCCCTAACTCACTCACCTAATCATAACAGACTGTAGCAGTGTCAATAAAAGACGAATCGACATGACTCCGTGTCACTTGTAGACATGTCATGACACTAATACGGTGTATTGTGACGCCTGGAATGACTTTTGAATAACCTGCATCAGTTATGTTTTGTGATGAGAACCGTAATTAATAATCTTCAGCAACCCATGCTTGTCGTAAGAGGCGGCTACCTGGATCTGGAAGTCAGACTCGTTGATTTGGCTGACACATGTCATCGTATCTCAGGTGCGTAGATCGATGCTCATGGTGGTGATCACTGGATTGTTTGGTCCAGACCGAATTATTTAAAGGCCGACGCCATGTAGCTCGAATATTGCTGAGTACGGCATAGAATTAAACCCACTCACTCACTGCTTTAAGATGCAAATGACTGTGGGTAAGACTAATAGAGTTTTGTGAAATCAACACGAATTGGCAACAATTGAAATCATACAGACATACAAACCCAGTTTTAACCTTAAATATAGGAATGGCCCTTTGGTTTACAATTAAGACATAATTTTTCATTACTTTCAATTCCAGTATAGCCACCAGTTTCCACTGCAATATTAGAATGACTGTATCTGAACTGGGCGGTGGGATACGTTCGCTCGTCACGCCGAAGACTCGGGTTCAAATCTACACATGGGTACAATGTTTGAAGTCCATTTCTAGTGTCCCCCGTCGTGATATTGCTGAAATGTTTCTAAAATGGCGGCGTAAAACTAAGCTCACTCACTCACATCTGTCCTCTTAATACTTTAAAATGTCAAAGATCACCCCCACCACCCCGCTGTATAAAATGACGGTTGGAGAACATCAGGTCTTAGTGTGTCAAATGCCTTCATGACAACTATTAAAGGGACAGTCTCGCATTCAATTCACAATCAATGGAGATAATATATTATGTTTAGTTCGGTGGCCAGAAGTAATAGCACACCCACACACTTTTCAAGTGTTGAAATACCTTCATAATCAATGTATGTTTCTTCAAACTTTCAATATCCCATTAAAGCATAGAAAGTGATCAATAGTTGACTGTGTACTTCAATCGAGCTTGAGACCACACATCAATCACGGCGGTTGGAGTAGCCTCCCTTGTCTGTTGTCATTACTTGTTTAGTGATAGAATGCATTTAATCTTCATGCTGAAAATGGTTTGTTTTTTTCTTTATGCAGCTTGTGGCCACGTGTCCTTTAAAAGAAGCTACAGACAGTATTGAAGCCTTAAAACTGATCAATAGAAACCCACTTTACTTCATCCCCTCTGCGTAACGATGAACTCATCAACAAAACTTAACTGGTTGTATTATTGTACAAACACCCGTAACCCCATTAGCTTCTACATGTATCCCTTGTCACTGGCTTCTACCTGTACTCCCTTGTCATCACATTGTTACTGTACATCCCAATTCACGTCCTTGATGTTTTTGTTAATTATTTATTAATAATTAATATATATAAACAAGTGATTTCTGCAGGTGTATCAGCAATAAATATATAAAATATGAGTCCAGATATTTCTTCTTGCCAAATCTCTTTTACATCTGCACTTTATATCTCCTATATATATATATAGTCCCCTGTTTTCTACCTTACTCATACTTGCTTGACAACGATACTGTATCGAAACGTCGCATCTACCGAATAAAAAAGTAGTTTATCCATAAAGTTTGTGTGTATATCAAAATTTAAGTCAACAACATATAAAACCATTAAAACATAACTGCTATCATGAAATATATACTGTTATCACGAAACGAAGTTAGAAAATCGATGATGAATACGAAAATGGGTAGAAATGCCATACTTCCGATCCTGATACCTTCTTAACATCTGTCTAGTTTCCAAAACTTCTCATTGTACATGATGAAGTCCAAGCTGAAAGTAAATGTTTACCGGGAATCAGTCCAACAAACAATAAAAACTGTGATGTAATTTACAATTTATTTAAATCAGTACATAAGTATCACTATGACAGTACAAAATATACAGCTCTTTAGAAAAATATTGTGCAGTTCTTAATATAGCACATCACTGCCCCTTATTAGGTACAATCCATAACACTTGACACACACGGACTGACTGACTGACTGAGTTTTGGTTTTACGCCGCTTTTAGCAATATTCCAGCAATATCACGGCGGGGGACACCAGTAATGGGCTTCACACTGGACACACACACATGGTATAACATAACAATGTTGAGTATGCTTCAGATATCTTACCGAAATCTATATCAATCGTTTCAGTACATCACTCGTAGTCTTTATTGCCAACAATTCGTATTTCACAGGCAGCAGCGAAACCTTATAGAGGCAGCTTCCGAGGGTGCCACAACGTCCATCGGTCTCATCGCCAACATCATCGTCAACGTCATAGCCTTTCTCGCTCTCCTCGCCTTCGTCAATGCCACACTTACCTGGTTTGGAAACCGGGTTGGTGTAGAAGAATTTACATTTGAGGTAGCTTGTTAATGTTTACTTACATATTAATGTAGTGTTTCGTTACGTGTTTTACTCGTGTTAATACTCATTGGATTCAAGTTCAGTAGAACCAGAAATACTGTAGAGACTGGTTATACGTATCATATTTTCCATTAATCTTGTTAATTCCACTGATTTTGTTCAATGGCGAATAAAAGGGACGAACAGAATACAATCCAAAGATGGAGGAAAAGCAAACGAAGCCTTGGTTGAAATGTTATGTTGTATTCAATACAAAAGAATACCTAGGTTTGTCTAGCCTCAGAAATAGATTTCAATAGTTAAGATCAAAAGGCTAAAATATACATCAGTATCTGTATCTATCAGTGTCAAACAACAAATAATAATTAAATAGTGCCAGACAGTTGGAAAGTGTCGCAAACCCATCTTAAGGTCGTAGTATGGAATAGCATCACACATTTTGACACACGCTCATATTTGGTAATCAATCGAGAAGACAATCAGAGTCAATTGGGATTCAAACCCTCGATGACCAGGCCCTGGTTCGGCCACAGCTATTCCCTGTGTACTGAATGTCAAACCTTCATTTGGAAGCTTGCAATGTATTGTCTTCTCCTTTCAGTTCATTTGTTCCTACCTGCTGTACCCAGTTGCCTGGTTCATGGGTACACAACCAGCTGACTGTCGTCGTGTGGCGGAGCTGGTGGGCGTGAAGACCTTCACGAACGAGTTTATCGCCTACAAATCTCTCCAGGAACTGTTGCAAAACAGACAGACGTTCCTGAACTACACAGAGACCTACGGCTACAAGGACGAGTGGTACTGGGATGACCAAGCTGTTGTTCTTACTCAGTGGAATATGACGCTTAAGAGAGGATTCATGGAGGTTCGTGTTTGCTGCATTATTCCATCTGAAGTTACTTGAGCAAGACACATTGTTGTACGTCGTTCACGTGGAACATGGTTTGCGTATATTTTCTTCTTATTCGAAATAATATAAAATAAAATGTCGTTTATGAGCATGTCCAGTGGACCTATATTTGGAAAATGTGTAAACATCTGAAACCACTGAAAGGTTTTCTACCAAACCCACACCTGAGACAACGTAAATATTGAGTGAGTGAGTTTTACAACAGCAATATTCCAAATATGGCGGCGGTCTGTAAATACTCAGGTCTGGACGAGACAATCCAGTGACCAACAGCATGAGCATCGACCTACGCAACTGAGATACGATGACATGTGTCAACCAATTCAGCAAGCCTGACCACCAGATCCCGTTAGTCGCCTCTTACGACAAGCATGGGTTACTGAAGATCAACTCTTACCCGGATCTTCACGGGTACAATGTAAATAGTTGTTGTTGTACAGCTGTCGGTTCATGCATGTTATCTAATCCTACGTTTTGTTTCATACGTTCCAGGAACGCTCAGAGGTCATATCAACGTATGCATTATGTGGGTTTTCCAACGTCGGGTCGATGGGCATCCTTCTAGGTGCATTATCGGCGCTTGCTCCGTCTCGGAAGAAAGACCTTGCCTCCATAGTCCTCAGGGCAATGATAGCAGGAAATGTCGCATGCTTTTTGACAGCATGTATAGCGGGTAAGAAAATATTTTAGTTAGTGAGTGAGTATGGTTTTACACCGCTTGTAGCAATATTCCAGCAATATCACGGCGGGGGACACCAGAAATGGGCTTCACACATTGTACCCATATGGGGAATCGAACCCTGATCTGGGAGGTGACGAGCGAACGTTTTATCCACCTCACCGCCCCTTTTTAATTTTAGAAAAGTAAACATCATCGCATTTTGCACTGAAGTGTTTCAAATATCATTTGCTAAGCTCTCAGTTTCAATGAATGTCCCTGTTATAGGCACTGACAGCCTTGAGCGTAATTCAATGATTGATCCTCGGCTTGATTGTACATATGCCGACCGCTGCCACTTCTATTGTCACAATATCGATACGCAATCTACAATAGTAATACGTGTAGAAAATCGAAGCAATACAATAATTAAGGTATGTATGTGATATTTCATCTAATATATTCTCTTTTCAGGTTTGTTTTTCCGAGAATTCTGAGCCACCAGTGAGGAACCATATACTAGTGGGTTCGGCAACCAAGCAACCTTTGAGATCTGCATACTCTATGCACCATCGTACTCGACAAATATGAACAATGGCAGGAAGGATGCATAATACCGGTTTATAATATTCTATACATGACGCATTGGATAATCAGTACAATGTGGTTCGCTCATATGTTTAGTGTTTTCCAAAATAGGAGTGATTGTATAAATATTTGTTAGATGAAATATGGACGACAGAGTGCCGACGTCAGTTACGAAACCTACTTAATCGTGAGAGAGGATATCCTGGACCGTAATATAACTTCTGAAATTACAAATATTTATGATATTGTTTAGAAACTTACATATCAACTTGAAAACCAACCACCACAACTACAAGCAACAACTGCCATCCGCGTACTTTAGAACAATTGGGCAGTGGTTGACTGGGGCAGTAACTTGTCATTGAGGAGTGCTGTTTAAGAGGTTTAAATGAAACTGCAGGTTTTCTTTTTTACATATTCACAACCATCAAACCTCTCCAAAATCACTCTTTGAAAAGTAAAGTTGGTTGAATGTAAATTAAAGCGTTAACGTTGTTTGAATAACTTGTTTCTGCTCAAAGAAAGCAAGACTGCAAAATCACTTCAGACAGATAAAATATGTGAAGCGAGAAATCCATGTTCATTATCACAAGAAATCATTCCAAATTTGTACGTCAGAGCACCGTATGACCATTGACATTGACTCATTATCTTACTTGACCTTGAATCATAATTATATTTGACCTTGAATCATAATCTTACTTGACCTTGAATCATACTCATAATTGACTTTGAATCATAACCCCTGTCCCTTGGTATTTGAATCTTTAGGAAAGTTTGATAACATGTACAGAGGCATACTTTATCTTAAATAATAATTTCAGGAAAATATTCCTTGATACTCATTTTCGAATTATTTAAATAGGATAAACTACACGAGTTTTAATCATTCTTTTTATACCAGAAAATTTGCTCAAATGTATAATTCCCCTCTATTCAGTGCTGCTTATATATTTTATGTTGTGCTGCTATTACCATGTTCCATAGACACATATGAACAGGCAGTTGAAGTCATGATCTAGATGGTTATAGCAATACACATGTAGCACACTGCCCATGGTAACACGATATGTAACATAAGTTCGTGATGTTTATATGGTTTTATGCATGTTTTATAATAAAACTTTCTGTAAGTGATTGTGTTTGTAGTCTTATCAATCCAACAATATAACGACGCTATCGTGGTATAATCAGCTAGCGTGCTAACGTTACATCAACAATACGACATCAAGAGTGTATGTCAGTATTGTTAGTGTGTGAGTTGGATTTTGAGCCGCTCGAAATAGCATTATTCCAGCAATTTCACGGCGGTGGACACCAGAAATAGGCTTCATATATTATACCCATGTGGGGAATCGAACCCGGGTCTTCGGCGTGTCGAGAGAACACTTTGACCACAAGGCTACCCCACCGCCCCAATATTTTTAGTGACTTCGTAGATTCGTCCAAAGAAACTGAGGGTTCTCAGTAGGTCAGCATCCCGTGTAGGCCACATTTTAGTGTTACTATTTTGTACATTACTCTCAGCAATATTCCAGTTATAAGGTGGCAGCCTGTACATAGTTTTGTTCCTGATAAAACCAGTGGTGGATAACAAGAACATCGTCTCATTACGTCGGGGTAGGAGAGTGCAATCCCAAAACGTAACAATCAAAACTAATTATTCCTACACCAAAGGCACATGGCTTGCTGGGGGTTCGGTTCTTACCCGATATCCTCAAGCAGTACTCGGGATCTACATTCACTGGCACTAGTGATGTGCATGGGCGGACGTCTACCAGGACTTAACCTGAACTCAATACACCGGGTATATCCTGTTTCTTAAGGCGTTGGCTATTGCCGCCGGCTCGGACTGTTACTTACACAAATGGATTTGTTCCCTGCTTGGACATCCGTATGTTTAACGTGCAAACACGCAAGGGCTAAAAATATTTTAAATAAAATGTTTTTCATTTAAAATGTACCTTGTTATGAAAGCTCTTATGTTGTTGTTGATCGAGTAACTTTGCTTCCGAAACACTTTTTTAATAAATGTAGATGAAGAAAGATCCACATCACCCGATAAAGGTATTTTGACATCTCACATGACATTTACATTTCCACACTGGCGGGGAAAAGTGGGATAAGGACACTTTTATTATTTCACGTTGGAATGAAAATGCAGGGCGGGCGGGGCAACTATTGACTGGCTTCAGAAATCGGTATTACGTTGCCGTTCGTATAATAGTGAGTGAGTTTAGTTTTACGCCGCAATCAGCAATATTCCAGCTATATGGCGGCGGTCTGTAAATAATCGAGTCTGGACCAGACAATCCAGTGATCAACAGCATGAGCAATCGGGAACCGATGACATGTATCAACCAAGTCAGCGAGCCTGACCACCCGATCCCGTTAGTCGCCTCTTATGACAAGCACGAGTTAGTGAAGATCAATATTCTAACCCGGACCTCCACGGGTTCGTTCGTATAATAGTTTATCTATGACTTACTGTTAGTACGGTTTTCATATGTACAGTCAGTTACCAGATTCACAGAACGGCAGTTCAACAGAATAGCAATATATACAGAAGTTGATTCGCATTAATGTAATACCATACGCCGTGTACATTTACAATCCAGGTTTCTATCTCACAAAGCTGCTTAGCAATACGGTGATCGGAACTCTCATACTACATTTGACCTACGACTCTCACTGCGCTGCGCCCGATTTGTGAAACGCCGCACTGCGCCAAGACTAACGCTTAGTCCCTGAATATATATCATTTTGAATGTAACCAATACACTCATGTAAATTGAAAATGAGCCCCAGTGAATTGTGGGATTATTGGGGGAAATCTTGGGAAATCTAGACTTGCTTCATTTAGGGTTTTAACATTGCAAGGAGTAGGGAAAATATTGTGGTTCAGGGACTATGAGACAGACTACCCTGGGGCACGAAGTTTACATTTACGTAACAACACCCTATGACCCAATTGGTGAACAGGAAACGCCAGCGGGAATAATGTCATCTGACGACAGCCTTGTAGCAATGTTGCTGGGGTCATCAAGTGAGCACAGGCTCCTCTCTGTGTTTTATCATTTCAACACGCATTGTCATTGAATAAGCCCAGCGTTATTGAGAGTTTTCATTATTTGTTATTGAAGCGAGTTTATGTATTTTTGATCTCCAACATCTCCAACTTTACCTGAGCAAAGACATTCCTTCCAAAACTCAGAACGGAACCCAGGAAATGGTCTCCTGGCCCCGATTTCTCGAAACAAACTTAAGTCTTAGTTTCGACTTAAGTTAGAGTTTTGACTCAAATTTGAGAAAATGCATTTCCCAAAATGAACTAAAATCGATACTAAACTCAAACATAGTAGACGATTTGAGTTTGGTGGATAGATTACTTAAGTTGTTTGGGCTTTTTTATTTAAAAAATGCAGTTGAGTTAAAAAATTCAGCTGTTTCAAATTGTCCAACTCAGTTTGAAATTTGAGTAAAAACTTAAGTTTGTTTCGAGAAATCGGGGCCTGATCTTGGAGATAGTACAGGGTTCTTCATGTTTTTCAAGCAACTCGTGCTGCACGTGCAGTTCACAAGAACCAGCCCTATAAAATGCACCCCCCCCCCAAACCTGGTTGAAACATTCACATTACAACGTCAGCTGTATGCCGCGACTCACGACAGCTCAGAGGAACCAGCCGATAGGAAGACTTGAAGCTGGCCACACTGCACAAGCCGTTGCCAATCACTTCCAGGTCAACGTTCGGACCATCTACAAGCTGCAGTAACGTTTCTGGGCCACCAACACCGCAAATGATCGCCCCCGTACTTGCAGACCAAGGGTGACCAAAAGACGACAAGACCACCATGTTGTGCGACAGCATGAACAGAATCCATTCATGCAGGTATCCGAAACAGCACGCCAGACAGTGGGAACACACGGAAGACCAATCAGTACTGATACAGTATGCCGACGTCTTAACAGCGGGAACCTCCAATCACGTAGACCTTACCGTGGACCTTTCCTCACCCCTCGTCATCGGCGTGAACGTCTACAGTTTGCCCTTCATCACCAAAACTGGCGATACAGGCAATGGAGAACTGTTCTGTTCACAGATGAGAGTCGGTACTGCGTATCAACTGCAGATGGCAGAACAAGAATATGGCAATGACGTGGCCAGCGTTACTCAGACCAATGTGTTATGGAAAGAGACTCACGGGGAAGTGCAAGCATCATGGTATGGTGTGGAATAGGCCTAAACCAGAGAGTGGGTCCTGTGTTGTTCCAGAACCTTGGTCCAGGGCGAGGAGGCGGCATCGACCAAGCTCTCAGACCCCACGTCATACCACATTTCGGACGTCACCGGAACAACATTTTACAGCATGATAACGTCCGGGGGCCCATACTGCCAGAGTTACACGGGACTTCCTACAGAAGAACGGTGTCAACATTATGCAGTGGCCAGCCCTTAGTCCTGATTTAAACCCAATTGAACATCTTTGAGATGAAATTCAGAGGAGACTGAATAAATGTCATCATACCAAGGCCGAACACAGCCGAACAGGCCTTTTCTCAGAGTGTGGTTCCAGGTGCCAATTGCCTTCATCAATCGATAAGTGCACTTCATGCATAGACGCTGTGATGCAGTTATTGCCGCTCGTGTTAGTCACACTAGATACTGAAGTCAAGAGTCTGAGTGGACTGCAAACGTTCACGTAATGTCTTGAAATTGTGCTGAGTTATTCATTGATGTGTCAAGATATTGTACACAAAATATGTAATTGATCCGCTTATTATGTCCATTTATGTAATGATTTGATTACAGTGCCTATCTAATTTTGGATTCGTACTGACGTTGTTTGTTTTTTTGGTTTTTTGCTGCTGGGTATATTTCACCTCAGGAATACCTGTATGGTAGGTTCTCAATTACTAGTATACATTAACGTGCCACGTAGGTTCATGTCCATGACATCTTTTCAAAAGTTCACACGACAAACACACCACTTCGAGTCAACACGCAGGTGCTTGTTTACTGAAACATGAATCTAAGATCTGTTTAGATATGCAATCGTGTAGGTAAACAATTCCGAGCATTTAATGTGAATACATTAATGTGTATTACCTCACACCAGCTGACATGTTTATGTAAGGAAACAAACACCTGCAGTGTCATGTAGGCGAGGCAACTCAAGCTTCAATGCATTTGGCAAATAAAAGCTTCTCAAATATATTTCGTTCTTTAAAAATATTGTTGTCCATTATCTGTGTCGCTTTGACTGTATGTCGTCAGCTATAGCTGAAGAATTCCACTTACTGTTTAAATGTGAAGGTTTTTATGAATGCAGATTCAAATTTATCCCAAATAAATACATACAGTTCCCTAATATAATAAAGTACAAAAATTGGAGTAGAAATGTAAAGAAATCAAGGACCTTGCACAATTCATCTGTATAATAGATAAGTACCTTTCGAGTGGGATTGTACACATGTGTACAGATTTTCTGATGCGGATGTTATATTTATCTAACATATGTTTATATTTGGGATTACACTTTCTTAGTAAAGTACAGATTCTAGGGATCGAGGATTCGAACCCACACCCTCAGAGTCAGGCACCTAATCGCCAGCACACAAAGTCAGCGGTCTAGGCGTCTGACTTTGTGTGCTAACGATTAGGTGCCTGACTCTGAGGGTATCGGTTCGAATCCCGGATGGGACTCAACCCAACAAAAGTACTAGAATCTGTACTTTACTAAGAAAGTGTAATCCCAAATATAACATATGTGAACGATGAACCACTTTCTAAATGGAATTGTGTATTTTATATTTATCTGTCTAGATTTATATATTCATAATTGTTTTCAGTCACAATATCTTAATGTCGCCAATTATCTGTACAATATAACCGCCATCATGTTAAGTACAAATAATTGTTATTTTTCGAAAACCTTTCTCCGGTACCACTGTGGGTGGTTCTTTTTGAGAATAGAATGAATTGAATTGAATTGTTAACTTCCATAAAATGTCTATTAAACACTGTATCTATATAAACAAAACCTTTTACATATTCATGAGCAATCCGTGCTGAAAGTAGCGCCGAGCTCTGTCGGGTTGAGCAAGCCATGGTTGTGAATCAGATGGGGTGTATGGACCGAAACGTTGCCCGTAAGGAAAGCCGGCTGGTCGTGTTAGTTAAATGAATTAGCTGTCTTTGTTGTGTTAAAAGAACTAAAGACATGTATTAAAGTCATTTTTGGCTCCTTACACCCGGAGTGGAGTTTAGTTTCCGCCGCAATATTCCAGCAATATCACGACGGGGGACACAAGAAATGGACTTCACAAATTGTACCCATTTGGGAATCTAATCCGGGTCTTCGGTGTGACCAGCGAACGCTTCAACCACTAGGCTACCCCACAGCCCCTTAGCATCCGGAGTGGGGGTATGAAAGTGTACCTGGGTGTGAGAGATACATAAGATGGTGATGGGGTGGGCGAGATGACATTTATCAAGAATCAGTAACCTATAATGAGCCAGTTGAGGCTTATATCTGAGTCTGAAACGTATACGGGGGCAGTGGGGTATCATAGTGGGGTATCATAGTGGGGTATCATAGTGGGATATCATAGTGGGGTATCATAGTGGTTAAAGCGTTGGCTCGTCGAAGACCCGGGTGCAATGTGTGAAGCCCTTTTGGTGTCTCCGTGAAATTACTGGAATACTGCTAAAAGCGGCGTAAAACCATACTCACTCACTAACTAAAACGTATACAGTTATGGCGATGAGTGAGTGAGTGAGTGAGTGAGTTTAGTTTTACGTCGCAATCAGCAATATTCCAGCTATATTTCGGCGGTCTGTAAATAATAATCGAGTCTGTACAAGACAATCCAGAGATCAACAGCATGAGCATCGATCTGCGCAATTGGGAACCGATGACGTATGTCAAATCCAAGTCAGCGAGCCTGACCACCCGATCCCGTTAGTCGTCTCTTACGACAAGCATGGGTTCCTGACGATCAATATTCAAGAAGTTATGGCAATGGGTCCCGATGTACAGACAACTGATTGTCCATATCATATAGAAAACTATGTTTGGCGAAATGTGTGTGATTTAACATGAAAAATATAAATATAAAATTAATTCGTTGTGTGCAGCAATCATCAATGTGTCCAAGGGGGCGTTTTCCTTCAGGCGGTGTTTACCTATCATCCCGCAAGAGTGTTTCACTTATGTCATGTTTTTCCTGGACTGGTATGTAAGAAGACAAGAACAGGTCTGATCATGTTGCGTTCCACATCGAATGAGCACAACGCAGCCTGTATACAGAGTAGTGCAGGCATTGCTTGGCAACCATGCACAGGTGAGGTTAGCCGGATCTCACATGATATGCGTCATTCGTCTCCAAGAAACAACGACACATGTATTATTGTACCTGTGGAGCTCCGTCGGAAAGAGAACTTGATTCCCATTTACAGACGCAGTGAAAAGGACATCCCTTTGTCGGGATGAGTGTTGAGGTGTCTAGAAGCTAAGCCCTTAAAGCTGAAGGCGGTAATGGCGACAGATGAAAACAACTCTGGTTTCGTGAGACCAAGTTCTGACAGTCTTATGGAATGGGCGATTTCACTTATTATTGCTGTCATCTACCTGTACGATGTACGTTTCTAGTCACGATGGCATACACGCCACTCTACGCGAGGATGGTAGGTAACACAGGGATGCACGTGGCGAGGGTGCATCCTGTGTTGATACCATCCTCGCGTAAATGGCGATAATACCATTGACTAAGCGTACATCATACAGGCTTGACGGCTGGTATGTCGCCTTACGTAAGACTGTCGAGCACTGATCGCGAAACCGAAATGCCGCCTTTCGGCAGAACTTTAACTGCTGCCTCGACAATACTTTTCTGCGTCTGCGCAAATGAATCTGGCGGGCTCTCCAGGCCTTGCAGCTGACAAACTGTCGTAACGGTCGCTGGCCTCGGTATGCAATGACTGCAACATGCCGCGCGAGCTGCGTTGTGCTTTCGTTAAAGACTTTAACGACCCGTTCTTATCTTTCTTACATACTGGTCGAGAAAAACTTCTTTCGACGCCTGGCTTACTAGTTAACGCACTGGCTTTAATTTTATATTTCGTATTTTTTCATGTTGAAATCACTGGAAACATGGTTTTAGATGTGGACGATACCGTCGGGAAACCCAGCCAACTTTGTCGTGAGGCGACTAATAAGTGGTCTACAATTGCTGAATCTGATATATTATGCAGGCGACCCATTTTCGAAATAGCTGGAATATTGCTGATTTGGGCAGTAAAACTGAAGCTCGCTTTCGCTCGCTCGCTCATCGCCATGGCACGTTTTGAACCGGTATTGATATGATTTTACGCCGCTTGCTGCGGGTAAAAATACTGTGCGCCGAATGTCGACGAGCCAACGCTGTACCACACAATGATACCCGCTATGACTCTACCCGCTATCGATACCCGCTATGATGCCGCTGCTTACCGTATGATATGGCCTCGGCTGGCTTTCACTGAGTTACTGATTCAGCGATAAATGATAAATGCATCTTATCTCGCCACGCCCGGGTACTTTCATACCCCACTCCGGATGTAAAACATTGAACAGCTCTTCGAACCGAACCAGCCAGCTTCCCGAATGGTGCAATTATTCGACTAACGAATGAAATAAACTCTCGAGCCAATGACTTTTGTCGTATTCTTTAGTTCTTTAACTGGCTATTCGTTATTGCGACCGGCCGAACGCGTTTCGTCGCCATCGGTTTAACCGTATTAACCCATTCGGCGCGGTGCTATGTGGGTTTTGTTTTATGCTCGTTCACGGTCGTTTAATGAACATTTTTATGGAAGTTAACTTCAATTCGATTCAGTCATTCTGATATCAAAGCCCACTGGTGACTTGCCGGCGTAACAATTATTTGTGCTTAATGGCGGTGGTGGCGATCGATGACAAATCTGGACGAATAATGTAAAATACTGCAATTCCGACGAAAGTGATCCCAACTCAATGCATATGTTATATTTTGGGATTGCGCTTATTGAAATTGCGGTTAGAACGTTTGGGTTGATCCCAAATCGGGATTCGAACCCATGCCCGCCAGGTCGGGCGCTGTCGCCGGCGCAGGTCGGACACAGGCGGCTGGCGACAAACCTTTGACGAGAATAATTCGAGATCTAGAATGCAACTAACTTTACTGAAAGTGTAATCCCCAAACATAACACCATGTTAGCATCGCATCAAAAATCTTAACGCACGCTGTCGCTCGGCTAACAGATGGTGTGCGAGTCGCTGTTTCTTTACTACTACTCAATGGGCTTTAATATTTGGGATGGTGATCATTCATCGAGAAACGCGGCCAAACATTGAGTCGGAATTCAACTTCATTGCCAACTGACGACATACGGTCGAAGCGACGGAACGTAATGTTTTTAAAGAACTTGTATCTTTGAAGCTTTGTTGCCAGGTGATTGCCTACGCTGTTTACTGTTTGAACTCTTACGCTAAACGGTGATAATACACGTGTGTTGCGTAAATAACAAGTCTGCCTGCGATGCGCTCAACTCTAAACGAATCTTAGATTCATGTTCGGTAATGGCTGCGTCATGACTTCGAAGTATTGTTTGTCGTGGCTTTTGAAAAGATGATAATGGACATCGAACCGACGCGACCAATATATGCTAGTAATTGAAGGCTCTACCGCTGGTGTTCACAATTGATACCCGGCGGCAAACAACGAGCAACATCGTACAGTCAGAGTGAATGAGCACTGTAGACGCTATCAAGCACGGATCAGCCCGCTGTTTTTGTGTGCAATATGTTGACATCGAAAATTTCAGACATTACGTGAACGTTTGCAGTACTTCGAGCTCGACTTCGTATCTGGTGTGAACCGCGCGGCGACGTAGCTATGCCAGCATCTGTGCGCTTATCGTTGATAATTATGAATTCACTCACGAAGATTCGTCGTTGATCTCCTCTGTTCATCTCAAAGATGATCAGTGAGTCGGACTGAAACGGCCGCTGCGTATTGACGCCGTTATTTCTGTAAGGAAGTCCTTCGGCGGTATGAAGCTTGGGTGACAAATAACAATAACGTTCCGACAATGTTGTGACGACCGGTCTGTTGATCGATATCGAACAGGTTCTGAACAGGAACTGCGGTTTTGGCTGTTCACGCAACGCGATGCTACATGGAATATCTTTCATAACACGCCAGTCTGGTAACGCTGACACGTCGTGCCATTCTTGTTCTGCCATCTGCGGTGATGCGCGGTACCGCTTTCTCATCGTGAGGAGCAAACGATTACTCCATTATCGCCGGTTGATGGCGCAAACCGAACGTTCGCATAACGAAGTGAAGATGCGTGGAAGGTTCCCCGCTATTAGGCGATCGATATCGTGCTGATGATCTTCCGTCGTGTTCCCTTGTCTGGCTGTTCGAATTACCCTGGGCTCTGTTCGCCTATTTATATTTGATGCTGTCAGTGCTGGTGCGAAATCCGATTGCGTGTTGGCGAAACGTTGCGGCAACCGGTGATTGACGGCGGCTGACGGTGACGAAATGTTCCTATCGACTTTGGTTCGCGTCTGAGCGACCTTCAATGTGTTTCAACCGGTGGTACTGGTGCGCAATTGCTTAATGAAGGCCCACTATTTATATCAGATCAGGCGATTTCTCGAGAACAGGCGGTTTTGCTCGGAATTTCGAAGGATTTGTTACAACTTTCAACTGCGTAAAGAAACTAAACTAACTTAATCTATCCGCAAACTCGTCGATACTACTATCGATATCGATTTTAGTTCATTTTGAAGGAAATCATTTTCTCGAAATTTGGTCAAACTCTGGCAAGGGTCGAGAAACTGAAAGACTTAGGACTGTTTCGGACTTCAGTACAGTTCCGTTCTGAGGAAGGAATATTCTTTAACTCGGGCTGAAGTTGAGACCGGTAAAAATACGGCTTCAATAACAATAATGAAACTCGGCGCTGGGCTTATTCGATGACGGCGTGTTAATGATGAAAGGCTTACGGAAGAGAACCTGACAACTTCATGGCCCCCGGCTGACTGCTACCGAATAGTCGAATGTTTATTATTCCGCTGGCATTTCTGACTACCGGTGATCATGGTGACGACAATCAGCTGGAATACGCTTCGAAGTGATCTGTCTCGCCGTCCTGGTGCAATATTTTCTACTCCTTGCGATGTTAAAACCTAGGTAAGTCTAGATTTGAACCCTGCTCAATCACATTCACTGGGGCTCATTTTCGGCGCATGTATTGGTGCGTCGAAAATGACTGTATATTCGGGGACTAACGATCTGGCGCGACGGCATTTCTGAAATAGAATCAACGAAGAATAAACGGAATCAAATAGCGCAGTATGGTTCGATCCATATATGACACGGCGAAACACCAGTTATGTGGCGTATATTATTACGTAATGCCAGTCAGCTTCGGCTGTATTGCTGTTGTTGAACTGCCGTTCTGTGGTCTGACAACTGACTTCAACACATATAACCGTATTGAAGTCTTAATAAACTTTATTATGCGAACGAACCCGTGAGTCGGGACCGAAATCGACCGATCTTCGCTGGCTTTCAGGCCAACTCATGGGCGACTGGCGTGATCAGCTGCTGACGTTGTTGTCATCGTGCCGGATGCTACGATCGCGGTCGAACCGACGACCGCCATATAGCTGGAATATTATGGGCCCGATAAACTCTTTCACTAGAGCGGCAACGCAATACTGAAGCCGATCGGCTAACGTGGTCGATAATACTTTTCCGCGAAAATGTCGTATTGAATGTCAATACTGGCACATCGAGGTGATGGTTATCTTTCTTCATCTACATTTATTAAAGTGTTTCGGCGCAAAGAGATTACTCGATCAACAACAACATAAGAGCTTTCATCAACAGACGCATTTAAATGAAAACGACACCCATTTAAGTATTTTTGGCCGCTTGCGTCGATTTTACGTGCGGATGTTAAGCGAATCCCGACTGATAATAATGTAGTCCGCGACAATATATGGATATACCGTGGCCGGTTCAGGGTAAGATGCAGTGACATTCGCCATCGCCAATTCGCCGCGGAAAATAATTGGTTTTGATTGTTACGCATCTACCCCGACATCCTGCTGAACATCGAATTCGCGAGCTTTGCCACCAACTGGAACCTATTAGCGAGGAAGTAATAATACGAAATAATTAACGTATTTTGCGGATGTACAACACTTCGATTTCTTTGGTTGATCTGAGAACTAAAAATGTTGGGCGGTGAAGTTGTGTCGAAGTGTCTCATTTGCATGAACAATTCCCCACATGGGCCATCTCTCGATATTTGTCCACCGCCAAATTAATTAACAGATATCCTTTATTCCCCAGCGGCAAGTAACTCTGCACTTAATGCCCGGGCATGCGCTAACGATGATATTGTTCGTCAAACGTTAACGCGCCTGCGATAACGTCGTCGGGCGGATTGATCAGACTTCTGAAACTGTCACTTACGAAAAGTTTGACCATAAGGCATGCGTAAATTCATATATATCGCGAGCTCTGTTGCATAATGAGCGACGGTACGTATTGCTCAACCGTCTGAATCATGACTGCTGTTCGCCATATTGATATGGTATGTCTTTAACGCAACGCCAAAGCTGTAAGCGGCGCTGAATGAGGAATTACGGTTGAGCAGAGTACTACGGTAGCAAAAGAGTTACGGTAGGCTTTCGTGTGGTTTATCTGTTTAAGTAATTCGAAAATGACCAATCGAAAGGAATATTTTTCACAGTATTTAGATAAAGTATGCTCTTATTATGTTAATCAACTTTCTAAAGGAATTCGAAATATGAAGACGAGACACTGTTGAAACTCATTATGATGATTCGGGTCAGTAGTATGATTCGAGTCGAATGCTATTAACGATTCGGAGTCGAAGCAGATAATGGTCGATAATCATCGATGCGCCGTGCTCTGACGGCTCACGAAACGGAATGTTCTTTGTGATAATGAGCATGAACTCTCGCTTCACGCTTTTATCTGTCTGTCGATTTTGCGGTCTTTTAGCAACTGAGCGAAACTGTGACTCAAGCAACGTTAACGCTTTTAGTGCAACCAACTTTTACTGAAATTTTGGAGGACGATGATTTGTGGTATGTGAGCAAGTTTCTTAACAACGCTCTCGTGAAGTTACTGCTGATCGGCTTACTTTGCCCGATTACAAAGTACGCGGATGGCGGTTGTGCTTATTATTGATGATTGATTTCGAGGCCGATATCAACAGTTTTCTGAACATTGTCATGAAGTATTTTGTGATTTCGGTTTTGTTGCGATCGAGATATATGCGTTAAACGTCTGCAACGAAATGTTTATGCAATCGCTCACGGAACGCAAACATATATTGCGAACGGTATGCTTCGATTACCAAATATGTAGTATTATCAAACCGTTATTAGCGTCGCTGCCATTGTTCGCTGTTGTCGTGCACGATATTGCATGAAGTACAACCAATTTAGCGATTGCCGAACCATTATCGGTTCACTGTCTGAAAATGACACCAATACGCCAGTATTGTTGCTGAATTTCTACGCATGCTGACCCGAATTGCGTATCGTCGACTGACGAACGATATAAACGTAACATCGAACTGTCGTGCTACTCATTCATTGAAACTGAGCAGCAATGACGCTTCGGTGCAATGCGTGATGTTGCACTACAAAGGGTAAAGGCGCGGTGGTGATGAGCGTTCATCGAATCGAATTTCATTCTTTAACACGATATTGACAAATGATATTTAACGAATGTGCTTTACGAAGCGATTAACCGCTTCGCTCGCTGGCTTCAAGGTGCTGTACCCGCTGTACGTAAAGGCATGCGACGACTGCTATTTAGCATGGAAGACATCTTTCTTCGAGACAGCGCCGATAACAAGCATCTGAAAAACCGCCAATTGCATGCGTTACGATATGACATACGGTTCGCAGAACGGCAGTAGGATTGGGTAACAATGAACAATACAACAACGACTATTTACATTGGCACCCGTGGTCCGGTGTAAGAGTTGATTTCGGCAACCCATCAGCACGATAGTAGCTGCGATAACAGGTTCTGGTATGTCAGGCTTTAACTTTAGTGGTGATGATAAATCATTGACCTCTCATTGCGTAGTCGATATGTAACGATCGCTGGATTGTCTTTGTCGAACCTGTTACAGACCGCCTCTTATAACTGGAATATTTGAGCGCGGCTTTCGCTCGCTCGGCATTTACGTTGATAACTTCGGGTGTGAGGTTTGGTGAAAACCTTTCGGTGTTTGAGATGTTTACGCGACACCGATATGGGTCGCTGGTAATAACTCATAAATGAACGTTTTTTATTTTATGTTATTTCGATAAAGAAGAAAATATGCGCAAGCCATGTTTACGTGAACGGCATGCAGCTGTGTCGATGCTATTCGAAACAACTTTCGGGTGGATGCGGCCTGATCTCTATTGGCGTCATATTCACGCTGGTAGAACGGCGCAACGATATCGGCAAACCGTCGCGGCGGTCTGCGTGGAACTAATTTCTGTTTTGGCAGTTCCTGGAAGATTTGTGGGCGATTAAACTGGAAGATTCGCGCCCTCGCCGGTCGGCTGTCGTGTACCCATGAACCGAACGGTAATGAACTGAAGAGACAATGCGTTGCGAAAATGAAGGTTTGACATTCATTGGCGAATGGCGAACGGTCGTCGAAGGTTGAATTGACTCCGTTATTCAATACCGATTGATTGCGTGTGTCAAATGTCGATGCTATTCCACTACTACGAATGAGTTTGCGACGCTATTGACCCGACTTTGTTGTTTGATGATGATCATATATTTAGCAGCGATGTAACTATTCAATCTGGTACAAACCTAGGTATTTCTTTATTGATGATACAACATGTTAACCGAAAGAATGGACTCAATCTTTGATTGTAACTGTTCGTCACCTTCGCCGTTGGTGGAAATCGGTCAACTGAATTAATGGAAAATATGTTATAACCGATATACCGGTATTTCTGTTATGCTGAACTATTAATCGGCACGGTGAGCACTATTGACGAGACACTTTACGTTAATATGGTAGTAACGGCCCCGCACTCGAAATGTGAAATTAACTGCGCAACCCACGGTTCGACCGAGTAGTATTGTTCGGTGAAAACGGCGAAACTGGTAGCGATGATGTTGATGAACGTTATGACGCCACTAAACTGCCTCTACGCGTAATCGCGAATTGTTAATAAAAGACTGCGGTGATGTGCTGAAACGATTGATATGGGTAAGATGCGAGCATGCTGCGGCATTGTTGCATGCCGTATTGTCGGTGGCTTACATTGCTGTGATACTGCGATATTACGGAATATTAGCAGCGGCGTGCGTAAAACCGATCGTCGCAATGATCGAGTGTTATTGCTATGAACGTGTATTAACATGATTTTGCTGTATTTTTCACAAAAACTTTGTATATTTTTAACGCTTGTTAATATTACCCGATTTAAATAGGTATTGATTACATCGCGGTTTGATATGGGCTGTTGGACTTGTTCGACAAACGCTTCGGCGAGCTTTCATCGGCGCAATGGTTTGAAACAGACGGAAATGTCGAGATCGGTATGGCATTTCTACCATTTTCATTATTCGTCATCGATTTTCTAACTGGACTGCGATGATATTTTGTATATATTCGTGATAACGGAACCATCGTTTTAATCGGACATATGTTGTTGACAGGTACGATATGCCCCCATGGATAAACTACTAGGCCAGATGCGACGTTTCGACTGTGTCGTTGTCGAAACAGCAATCCAGATGGCCGGGGCGCTATATATATATGGGAAGATTAACAAAGATGCGAGATGTAAAGATTTGGCAGAAAAATATCACTGGACTCATGACTACATATATTTATTGCTGATACTGCGAAATCACTTGTTCATATATATTGGTATTAATGATAATTGGCTGCTTGAATATTATGGCAATGAATGACGATAAACGAACGAGCTACGTGTAAACAATGAAGTTGCAGTGTTTATTACAATAATACAACCGGTTAAATTTGGTTGATGGTTCATCGAAGAGGATGAAGCAAGAATGGTCTTCTATTGATTTTGAAGAACTTCCACGTCTTAACCCTTCTGGAACGCGTGATACGAAGCTGCGAAAATACCATTTGGCATGGTAAACCGTTCTTCGGCGAAAGCGACAACGATTGAGCTACTCAACCGCCGTGAATTGATATTGATGGCTTTCGATTGGCTCTGATCAACTATTGATCTTTCTATGCTTAATGGATAGTTTGAAAAACGCTTCGATACGTTATGAAGATAACAACGCTGAAGAATATTGATGATATTGTTGTCGTGTTATTTCTGACCTAAACATAATGATGAATTGGTCGCATGATGCACAATAGTTGTCGTGGCATTTGTTACACTATGATGTTCATTTTACTCAAAGCAGTGGTGACATGTTTTTATACTGTTGATTGCTTCGAAAGTATTCGTTGTTGAAGGACAGAATGGATTTTGCGATACCGGTGATACAAACACTCGAATGCGTTTTAAAGTTCGAGTTTGACACCTTGCATTTCGGCAATGTTGAAAATGGACTTCAACTTGTTGTACTTGATTTGAACCCGGTCTTCGGCAGCAATTACCGGGTTATCCGCAGCAATTCTGATGCGGTGAAGCAGATGCTGGAGTGAAGTAATGAAAATTATGATAATGACCGAGCCAAAGGGCCGATTTCTGCTGTTGAGCTAAAACGATTTCGGTGATTGTCGGTGTGTTGATTCTGAAACTCGTAGTCTTGCCACGGTCGACTACATCTTAAAGCGATGATGATGATGAGTTTAATTACATGTAGGCGCTTTCAACATCGACTGTCGTACCTAATTCGGTCTGTTCAAGTAATCCGGCGATGTCGCGTCGTCTGCTGAATTCCGTAATATTGATCAACCAAAATCGGCCTGTTTCCGACCACAGTTAATACTTCTTGCTGAAAAGAATCATCTGAAGCATAACTGATGCGAATTATTCAAAGTCATTCAGTCGTCATAAATCACCGTGATAGTCATGTTTAATGTTCTACAATGACGCGAAATAATGTCGATTCGTCTTTTATTGACACTGCTTACGATCTGTTATGTTAGATGATGATTAGGGACGCTTTAATATTCCTGCAATGTCGGGCGGTGCGCCGAAACCAGGCTTCGCGCATTGTGCCCGACCGATGTTGATCGAACTTCCGGAGGTCCCGCGTGACGGCTCGTTCTTCTGTTTGTTTTGAAGCATGACTGTTCAAACTGTCCGGTCTTGTTTTAATCGCTACGATAGCGTGGTAATCGTACCATTCGGCTTTGCTGTCACTGCTGACTGCCTATTATTTCTTCGTCTTCGTTATAATCTTCCGACGTGAATGAATTTTCATTCTCGTTACCGCCGATTTGAAGATGGCCAGCGCCGCTGATACCGGCGGCTTGACATGTTGTCGGCGACCTGAGAGCAGTCGAGTCGAAGAAGTAAGAATCTGTTAGAAGACTTTGTATGTGTCGTCCTTTAACACTGACATTGCATGTATTGAAGGCTTTGCTGAAAATTGCGGCAAAATTTGTTTTACTGGATCTTTTACTTTTGAGAACCTGAGACCGCTTTCTGGCAGAATCATGGAGTGATTCCCCTTCCAGCAATGTGCGGGAGGGCAGTCGGGGGCGCAATGGCCTTCACCATTGCGCCTATTCGAGATCGAACACGAGCGATAACATTACCCTTTCAATCATCAGAATGACATATTCAGAATTCGTAAAAACTATTTGGTTAAAACCACCTTCGGACTGTGGCATGTTCAGAAAGTTGTCGGCTCAGGATATCCCGTCGGCCTAAAAAACGCTTTGTTTGAAAGGCTACTCGAACGCAGGTGTTGACGTTGAGCAACGTTTCGAGGTGAAGCAAAAACCTGATGGAATTTGTGATGAATAAAGGCATCGGGGCTTTATGCTTTGTTGGCAACAAGTATTATTTACTGCCATTTGAACGCGATCTCGTGTTGTTTTGTGACCACAGAACCTTCGACAATAACGTTATCAGCATTCGACCTGTTATATTTGACCCTTGTCTTATTTTAAATGGAAACCGAAAACCCAATAATACCGGGTGACGACGTTTTATTATTCGTGGTCATATAATGCGTTATCTGGCATGGGCAGAAATTTTGTTGATGACGCGGTAGCAATTTGGCTTTACGAAATGAGCCAATGGCTGGACACTGTTTGACATTGATTTCAAACCGGATGTATCTTGAAGATGTTTGACATTGTTGCTTATTAAGTTTGGCACAAATATACTGTGTCTTCGGACTGCTGAAATACTTAATGTTGCATTATTGACTTTCCATTGTCTGTTGAAATGATCAATACGAAGTTTGATCGAATGGCGGTTCCAAATGATATTAACTACGGTTCAGGTGCATTTTTCATATTCGCGGTGTTGATACATCGGATCGAAATACGGTATTGTATAACATATTTTCGCTCTGGAGAGAATGTTAATAGCTCAGCGCGCCCTCGTAGCAGTGTCATCTGCATGAATTTCGAATATATTGTCATGGCTATTCCGGGAATGACGATCATCGGAGAGCTCGTCTCCCGCAACCGAGCTTACCAGCCGGCAACGACAGTTCGAATCTGGTCGGTACTGAATTCTTTGAGCTTTTTATGGTTTGTATGACCAGAGATTGCATTTGGGCTGAACGAACGTTCGACAATGGTGATGCTATGACTTCTGGCAAACAAACTTTGATGATGACTGCCTAAACAACCGAGCGGAGAAACGGCGCTTTCGTAAATGAAGTGCGACCCGTATTTGCGTAACCCTCGACATGCCCACCGCAATTAGTCCCCGAAGCTGCTGCTTTCATTACTGATTTGAGAAAGATTTCGGTGAAGTTGGTATATCGTGCGATAGCCATTCTGATATTGCTGCACTCACCAATTGCTGCAAAAGTGAAATGTAAAGAGACAGAAAGCGTCTTATTCTTTAATCAAATTGAACGCTCGTCGGTTGTGCGATATTTGGACGAACGGTATTATGTACTCTTAAAACGACGTGCTTCTTCGGTGTTACTGACGTTCAGCTTATTTCAATTACGATACTGGAGCTTCCCGTACCGAACTGTCGAGAATACGGTAAAACCACGGAACTGTTAAAGTCGCTCGATCGATATTCATTGCTCGGTACCATGGCATCGTGTGGCACAGCTGACGGCGGTAATGCCGGTTACTGTCTTGAAATGTTTTGATACTCTTTGCTGATGATATTGATGATCTGGCGGATACGCTGGCTGGCGTCGATCAAGTATCCACGAATCGGTAATCCGGTGATCGTACCTGAACGATGTTTTTGCTGGGTACAATCGCACGTGCGGCATTTGTGTCATCTTCAAATCGGTTGACGAACTGAATATTTCTGGCTTCCATATTATTAGCGTACGCAGAATCCATTTGGTTTAATGGTTATGTTGAACGGTATCTTCGTTAACGTCGAACTGCGATGACGCTCGATTAACACTCGTATTGATGTCGATCACTGGAACTGAGATGATGATGCTGGTGCTTTGAAGTCTGCTACCGTAAATGTATCCTATGAACGACGATGACGCTATTCGTTGAAATCTCGCTCGTCTGTCATTCTCGTCGTCTACAGTGGCTTCAAAGCAACCGCTCGTGGTACCATTGATGTCGGTTTTATACGAATGCGTCGCATTCTATGAAGTGCGTTTTACAACGTTCGCGGGCATTAGTAATAACGTTGCGTTTTGACGTTCTTTTGCAAATAGATGGAAACATTCAGCATGTTGAGTTCAACGTAGTTGATTTAATCCTCTGCTTTTTATTGATATATCGGATCGTGAATTTACGTTATGTTTACGTAACGGCATGTATCATTAGATCCGTCAATCAATTTTTCAAAAGTAAGATTGAACTAGCGCGATGGTACCGGCTGGTCGATCATGCGGATCTATTTCGTTTGCATGGTATTTCGCTTCAGGCAACAGGTAGTGACGGCGAAGAAGAACAACTGAAGCACCGATATATCGTGTCTTTGTTCAACCTAGCCAATCACATTCACGATTTACCAGCGGAAGACGAACGGAAGATGACTGATGAACTTTCCTCGTTTTATATGCGGATCATCGCAAAGATTTCGGCAAAGGGATACCTTCAACATTGCGTATCGCATCCGCTGACTTCAACAATATCAAATAATCGACGCTTCGGAATGACTCTATTGCGGAAAGTACGAAGCGAGCGCGTCACCATGCGTGCGGCGGCGTCGTGATTCCCCGAAGGAAGGCTCGTCAGAACATGACAATAACGTGGAGATGAAGGCGCTTCTGAAAGGTGATACCGGAAGCGTGATCTGTCAATTCATCGATTACGGAGATCGGGGAATAAATCTTCGAATAGTCTGCATCACTCACTACCCATCCAGAGTTTGGGCTCGCTGATGTAAATCGGCCGCCTCGCTCAACGATTGTAAAACCAGAATTTCTAAATGAACTGATGTGTAAAAACATTCTTAATTGTGATAATAACGCGTCATGAAATAGCGAATTCTTACAATGTCGAACGAAAACACTACAATATATTTGCATTCTTTAAGAGAATTGATGTGACTCTCGTAGGGTTTGCGAATGGTTCCCTTGATTAGTGGAAAATTCTTCGATGTAACCGTATATACACATAACTATATGACTTTGCTATAGTGATTAGCACAAGGATTCTAAGCAGGTAGTCATGGCGCGGATAATCGCTTAAATGGTAACCTATTGAAGGCCCGGCAACAGTTGCGATCCCCAAGTCTGGACGATGACTCTGACGATTTAAGAGGACGATACCATCGGCGAATAACCAGGATTCGCGC
This sequence comes from Haliotis rubra, assembly GCF_003918875.1. Lineage (NCBI taxonomy): Eukaryota > Metazoa > Mollusca > Gastropoda > Lepetellida > Haliotidae > Haliotis > Haliotis rubra. The sequence goes on along the minus strand of NW_025766061.1, from coordinate 5,607 downwards.
AATAACCATCTTCTCCGTAACTGTCATTTTATTTACGCACTGAAGAAAAACTATTATCGGCAATGTCGCATCAGGCTGTTAAGAATATTGACCCGTTTCGTAGCATCTATGGTTTGACATTCGGTCGGCATCATGTTTTATGAACGTAGATTACATGTTCAATAAAACTGTATTGCCCTCGTATATAATCACCATGTTTTCATTCTGCTGCTATTATTGAAATATATCGGCGATGATTTGATAACATCGAAAACGAATGAGTTTGTAATTGCCAGGATATATCGTGAAGTGACTGTCGTGATGCGTGTGGATGTTATTTCGGCATCAACGTCACAACTTTTGGTGATGTGATGATATATAATAATATTGGATATTCCAAAATTGATGGTTGATATTATTGAACATGCCACCGAAAATCACGAAATGGACCGACGCATCGACGATGAACACGGAGTAGATCCGGCATCGATTATTGAACCATACTTCATAATACCCCGCTGCGTCATGAAGATGACGCGAAAGAACTTTGTGCCGGTCAGACATGATGATTATGAATGGTGGTTAATTCCGTGACAGCGATGTTCAGCAATATCGGAATCGAACAATGATCTGCAACCTGACGGTAACACAGTGATTAATGAGCTCAATGGCTATGACGATGAAGCTTCGACTGCTTTCATTATATGTTTTATCGGTTAATTCTTGTTTTGATGGCTCGTAAAACCGTTGGTACTCATCTTGCGGAGTCTATTACAGTAGCTGTATTCTGATCGCTGTATCAGAACATCGCTGTCAACCAGCAGCTCGATATTTATAACAAGCGCTGTTATGAACGGAATTATCACGTGTGTCCCCAACAAAAGAATGTCGTTGATACCGAACGAAGTGCATACTGGCATCTGTGATGTTGCTATTATGGACTATGTTGATATTCAATGCGTCGTAATTGTTTCAAATAGGATGATCAGCAGTATTGCATGAAGTGGCACGTCTTGCTGTATCAGCTGAACGACGGCGTGAACGTATCGCGTACGGTATGTCGTGTTAACATTAACAACAGATGATTGTGCTGGCCAACGTGACTTTGGACCGTCGAGCGGCGTAAGGTAACCGAATAATAACTTGTCGAAACGGCAAAGCGGATGTGATCTGGTCGATGAAACGGTCATCGAGAACATCAACTACTACAGAGGCGACTAACTATCGCGACGCGTCATCATCAGTATGAATGGCTAAACCGGATCACGACGCCTGTGAATATTGCGAGTACCGGCGTTAAGCTAACAAACAGATGCCATTTAATGCGGTGACGAATTGTCGTGATTAATAGGAGCTATGTTATGTAATACCGCTAAATGTTTCCCCAAAAGCCAGGTGGTATTATTGTCATGGTTGTCGTACTTCAACACTACCCACGGTCTGGGCGCAAGCGACATCCGAACACCAGTATCGCCACCTCAGGATATGACCGATAACGATTACACGCCACATACCTTGCCCTGGCTCAGCCGTATAACGCTTTACTGAATTACGGCCTGCTGGCAACAAACAATACTGACGACCTGCAAATTTTTAAGGTACAGCCGTGTCTGTTACGGCACGCCCATGTAATGCTGCTTTGCGTGATGACAGCATGAAATGGCTGGGAGGAGAAACAGGTTGAGATTTTCGAAATGTTCGCTAAGCTGATTCTTAACGAGCGCGTCGGCTATGACGCTTGAAGAACTTTCGCGTGGCGTGCTCTTTATTGAACTTTCATGGCTGAGCCGCATGCGTCGGCTGGTACGGCTATCGCTGCCGTCTGACTATTTTCATTCTTCTGGCCAGTAGCAACGCCACATGGAGCGGAGTCTACCGAATGCACCACGTGAAGCCAGCTTGCAGCAATGCTATTTTGTGAACGGTACTGGCAGGCAAAATACCCATGTTACCAACACAAACGGCAATAACGTGTTCTCCATATCGATAACAATTTCCTGTTAATAATCACGCTTGACAATGATGCGACGGCCATTCGTTTCCGCATCTTGAGGATTCAGAAGCTGCTGATGATGAAAAAATGACACCATCACCAAATAACTCTACATTTTGAATTTAAGCAAAAGGTGCGAAATGACATGTTGACGCACAGTGAACATTTCGTCGCGCAGTTAACCAGTGCGTGGTGCCTGATCATCGGTTACGTGGTAGTTATCGGTTGAATGATTGCGGTGTGGTGCGATACTGAATTGGTTGAACGTCGGTAATAGATATTGCGCAGTTGGTGCGATGAGTATGAATTGAGTATTGGAAATGATTTTACATTCGTACGCAGTACCGTCGTGATTGATGATTTTACATTTTCGTTGTCGGTACGCGGTGTAATTGCGTGGTACGAATTGATGTTGAAGTGATTTTACATTTCGTGCGTGTTACGCGGTTAATTACTCGTTAATGACGGAATGATTTGATCAGTTGCGCGGTTCGCGGATTTCGTGGTATCGGTTGAGTGGCCGGTCGTTGTATTAGTGATTACGCAGTTAGCAATTACGTGAACTTGGTGTGTTGAATGATGCGCACGTTAAATGACTTTGTTCCTGATTGAAGTGATTTCGTGCGTGTTCAGAAGCGGAAATGATATGATTTTACTTTCCATTTTAACAATATTCCATTATCCAGTGACTGACCCCAATTTTGAAACGCGCACAGAACTGGCGCGGTGTCTGCTTATCGCCATCATAACGTGATTGAACAGAACTCGTTGACTGTCGAATAAAAGAGGCGCAATTGACTTTATTGGCGGCGGTACGAATGTTTTGGTTGGATAACAAGGGTTTTGGCGTTCCGGTTTCGGCGTTGTTCGTCGCTGTGCGGTGATTGTGGTGAAATGAAATGGATGATTTCGGCGGTCGTGAACGATAAATGAAGGCGCGTTTGCTCGTCGGAGATGTTGGTTATGTTGGACGGTTCGAACTGGTTTAACGTATATCAGCGAATGTTTATAAAGCTGGGCGAATTTTTCTACTTTATGCTGGTGTCAATTTGCATTCAAATTTCTTTAATATTTATATAAACACCTTGCATTGAAAACGAATCACTAACTGAAAGTTGAAGGGATGGTAACGGTCATGGATTCAGGCGTTCACGGGGCGTTAATAACGCGCGTCGTATTAAATTTGCTCGATATTGCTATGACTGAAATCGACGGATCGTGAAGATGCCGCTTATTCTATGCGCTTCGTAAATGCGAACGTAAATCTTTGTTGGTGTGGTCGCGTGCGGATGGCATACCACCAGAATCACCTAACGTTCGAATCTGTCAAACCAAACTGTTACAGCGATACGAACCAACTCACTTCGGTCAATTGGAATGGCGTTGCTTCGCATTCGATTCTCAAACCAACCTGGTGGCGCAATAACTTTCTTTGACTGAAAGCTTCTGCAACTTCTCCAACTGTGAACGGAGGACATTCTTCATTCGAGCTATTATTCGCTGAAACTGGCGCGAAATGAACGCTGACGGAACCAGGAGCAATCGAACCAACAATAACGGCTAACCAGAACAGGAGTTCACGGTTATTGAGTCAATGTCGGGCACCGAATTTTCCATTGAGACAGCGTCGGCAATGACTGATGATGACCGTCGCGACTCTGAAGTGCCGAGCATGTAATACGTATTCACCAACAGGCGCAAAGAATGATTTGTTAAAGTGACTTCATTCACCGAAAATGGTGGTTCTGAAAAATTATCTTACGCCTAATGCTGACTTGTTGACTTCGGACTGGTTGCTGTCATTCAAAGCGCGAATTTTCGAAAACGGGCTCAACTGTTATTAACCCGTAATGTAAATCAGGCTCTCATTTGGCTTCACTAATTTACCGCCCCTAATTACCTTCTAACGCAGCTTATTATCCGGGAGCAACTGTTCGATAACGTGCTGTTGGCGCTATAACGATTTGGCGCTATCAGTGCATCGTTGACCAAGAGAACAACCCTGTGCGCCGCTACGGCTGGCGTCTTTCGACATGAATCTGCCAATGGTAAACTTTATTATTAGATTTGAGTTATTTCTATTCTATTCTTATTGACGGTTGGATCAATGTTTATTCGAACGCTGGCACTGTAATAATGGCTGCTGCGAACGTGCCATGAGCGGGAATGGGGAACGAAAGAAAGAATTCTTTCTCGATACAGATCTCGTTGATCCGCTGACAAACGTCCATAAACTTCATAGGTAATTTTGAATGATTGTTATTCATTGTGTTATCGGCTTTACATTTTGGAGGTAAAACCTAAGCCGGATTCGTACTATTGACGCAGTTCAACATAATTAACTGAAAATAACAAACGATCTGCCGTCACCGAAACAGATACGTTTAATGATTGATGGTGGTATTTACTTTACGCCATTTATGGCAATATTCAAACAATGGCCGGGGACACCGAAATCGGCTTTCATATGCGTATTGAGAGGAATCAACGAACCTCGGCGACGAAGCGATCATACCCGCCGCCTGGTTTGTGTGGATGGCCAACCAGATCAGGTCCGGTGGTATCTGAAGATCTTAATGTTCGTTCAATTCAAACCCTTTCCGACTGCCTGACGGGTACTGACGATTCATTCGTACCAAGCTTCGACATTAATCTTCAATGATTGCTATACCATAAACGAGCGGAACACAGTAATGCCGTGATTCTTCATCATAATCTGAATTATCTTCTACGTCGAACACTGAAGGTATTCACGATCCTTTAGCGAAATGAGCGGTGCTCTTTGCGCTTTCTTGGACCATATGAATGATTCCGCTGATGACATCATTGACGTGACCTTCGCGGCTTCAACTATCAAAAACTGCAAATCGATGCGCAGATCATCCGACCCCGTATAACCATCGGTGGCCGATAATGTTATTAACGGTATGTTCGCGATGATCCGTTTTTGAGAAACAGAAAGGACAGGTCGTAATGGTTGAGTCGCCACACCTATTTTGATTTCGGGTAAAAGATCGGTAATAAACCTTCAGATCCCCTATTTTTGACCAACTTACCGTCGTTCAAATCGTGCGATGACGATCGGTACCTTCAATTTGCTATCGTAAATCTGGCATCTCTTTAACAAATGTTTCTAATCGACTCGTTTTGTGGGGTGGTCGAAATAATGATATAACAACTTGCTGGGCTGAATAACATGTGACGAAATCATATGGTGTTTATGGAAAAAGAACGGTTTTGTTGTTTACTGTTTTCGAAGATGACGTATTCTTTTGCTAATTATTGGTAAGTCCAGATATCTGCGCTGTCATTCGTTATATTTCAGCACGGTCTGTCGTTCCGCAACGTCACAACTCCCTTCACGTACGACTCAGGCATGTATACTGTTGATTCTTTACGCATTATTGAACATGAACATTTTTAAGTACGAATTCCACGCCGGGCGCTAAGCGATAACTGACCGATTTTACGTCTTCCGAATAACTTTCCGCTATCCCCGATGAGTCGCTGACGACAAATAACGCATCGAACTGTAATGATTGAACGGCGGTTTAGTTTTCGTATTTTCGTATAGGCGACGTCTATATCGGTCGGGTTGGAACGATCGGCGTGATATCGCTTGTGTCAATCGAAGT